>NW_028120053.1:0-235805 GCF_965119305.1 Pelophylax lessonae | reverse complement strand
TGTTGTTGGGATGGTGTGGTTCGGGTGGTGGGTTGGGGTGATGTGTGGTTCGGGTGGTGGATTGGGGTGATGGGCCTTGCTCCAGGATTGGGCTGGCCCTGGGATTGGCCTGGCTTCAAGATTTAGGATTGGCTGGGACCTGGTGATTGGGCTGGCTCCGGGATTGAGCTGGCTCCAGGATCAGCCTGGCTCCAAGATACAGGATTGGCCTGGCTCCATGATCCAATATTGGCCTGGATCTGGAATTGGGCTAGATCCAAGACCCAGGATTGGCCTGGCTTGGGGCTCCAGGATTGGGCTTGCTCTGGGATTGGCCTGGCTCTAAAATCTGAGGATTGGGCTGGCTTCGGGATTGACCGGGATTGGGGATCCAGGATTGACCAGGCTCTGGAATTGTGCTGGCTCTGGGATGGGCCTGACTCCAGCATTGGCCTTGCTCGGGGATCTGGTATTGGCCTGGCTCGGGGATCTGGTATTGGCCTGGCTCGGGGATCTGGTATTGGCCTGGCTCGGGGATCTGGTATTGGCCTGGCTCGGGGATCTGCTATTGGCCTGGCTCGGGGATCTGCTATTGGCCTGGCTCGGGGATCTGCTATTGGCCTGGCTCGGGGATCTGCTATTGGCCTGGCTCGGAAATCTGGTATTGGCCTGGCTCGGAAATCTGGTATTGGCCTGGCTCTGATATTGAGTGGACTCTGGGATTGGGCTAGCTTGGAGATCAAGCATTGGCCTGGCTCTGGTATTGGGCTGGCCAGGGATCCAGGATTGGGCTGCCTCCAGGTTCCGGGATTGGCTTGGCTGTGGGATTGGCCGGACTCCAGTATTGGTTTGAGTCTGAGATCCTGTATTGAGCTGACTCTGGGATCCAGGATTGGGCTCGCTCCGGGATCTGTTATTGCTCTGGCTCCAGGAATGACCTGGCTTCAGGATCTGGGATTGGCTGGGCTCTGGGATTGGCCGACCTTGGGGATCCAGGATTGGGCTGGTGGTTGGGATGGTGTGGTTCAGGTGGTGGGTTGGGATGGTGTAGTTTGGGTGGTGGGTTGGGGTGATGTGTGGTTGGGATGGTGTGGTTCGGGTGATGGGTTGGGGTGATGTGTGGTTGGGATGGTGTGGTTCGGGTGGTGGGTTGGGGTGATGTGTGGTTGGGATGGTGTGGTTCGGGTGATGGGTTGGGGTGATGTGTGGTTGGGGTGATGTGGTTCGGGTGGTGGGTTGGGGTGATGTGTGGTTGGGATGGTGTGGTTCGGGTGGTGGGTTGGGGTGATGTGTGGTTGGGATGGTGTGGTTGGGGTGATGGGTTGGGGTGATGTGTGGTTCGGGTGGTGGGTTGGGGTGATGTGTGGTTGGGATGGTGTGGTTCGGGTGGTGTATTGGGGTGATGTGTGGTTCGGGTGGTGGGTTGGGGTGATGTGTGGTTGGGATGGTGTGGTTCGGGTGATGGGTTGGGGTGATGTGTGGTTGGGATGGTGTGGTTCGGGTGGTGGGTTGGGGTGATGTGTGGTTGGGATGGTGTGGTTCGGGTGGTGGGTTGGGGTGATGAGTGGTTGGGATGGTGTGGTTCGGGTGATGGATTGGGGTGATGTGTGGTTGGGATGGTGTGGTTCGGGTGATGGGTTGGGGTGATGTGTGGTTGGGATGGTGTGGTTGGGATGGTGTGGTTCGGGTGGTGGGTTGGGGTGATGTGTGGTTGGGATGGTGGATTGGGGTGATGTGTGGTTCGGGTGGTGGGTTGGGGTGATGTGTGGTTCGGGTGGTGGGTTGGGGTGATGTGTGGTTGGGATGGTGTGGTTCGGGTGGTGGGTTGGGGTGATGTGTGGTTGGGATGGTGTGGTTCGGGTGGTGGGTTGGGGTGATGTGTGGTTGGGATGGTGTGGTTCGGGTGGTGGGTTGGGGTGATGTGTGGTTGGGATGGTGTGGTTCGGGTGGTGGGTTGGGGTGATGTGTGGTTGGGATGGTGTGGTTCGGGTGGTGGATTGGGGTGATGTGTGGTTTGGGTGGTGGGTTGGGGTGATGTGTGGTTGGGATGGTGTGGTTCGGGTGGTGGGTTGGGGTGATGTGTGGTTGGGATGGTGGATTGGGGTGATGTGTGGTTCGGGTGGTGGGTTGGGGTGATGTGTGGTTCGGGTGGTGGATTGGGGTGATGTGTGGTTTGGGTGGTGGGTTGGGGTAATGAGTGGTTGGGATGGTGTGGTTCGGGTGGTGGATTGGGGTTATGTGTGGTTGGGATGGTGTGGTTCGGGTGGTGGATTGGGGTGATGTGTGGTTTGGGTGGTGGGTTGGGGTGATGAGTGGTTGGGATGGTGTGGTTCGGGTGGTGGATTGGGGTGATGAGTGGTTGGGATGGTGTGGTTCTTTTGATGGGTTGGGGTGATGTGTGGTTGGGATGGTGTGGTTCGGGTGGTGGGTTGGGGTGATGTGTGGTTGGGATGGTGTGGTTCGGGTGATGGGTTGGGGTGATGTGTGGTTGGGATGGTGTGGTTCGGGTGGTGGGTTGGGGTGATGTGTGGTTGGGATGGTGTGGTTCGGGTGGTGGATTGGGGTGATGTGTGGTTGGGATGGTGTGGTTCGGGTGGTGGGTTGGGGTGATGTGTGGTTCGGGTGGTGGATTGGGGTGATGTGTGGTTCGGGTGATGTGTGGTTGGGATGATGTGGTTCGGGTGGTGGATTGGGGTGATGTGTGGTTGGGGTGATGTGTGGTTCGGGTGATGGGTTGGGGTGATGTGTGGTTGGGATGGTGTGGTTCGGGTGGTGGGTTGGGGTGATGTGTGGTCCGGGTGGTGGGTTGGGGGGATGAGTGGTTGGGATGGTGTGGTTCGGGTGGTGGATTGGGGTGATGTGTGGTTCGGGTGGTGGATTGGGGTGATGTGTGGTTGGGATGATGTGGTTCGGGTGATGGGTTGGGGTGATGTGTGGTTGGGATGGTGTGGTTCGGGTGATGGGTTGGGGTGATGTGTGGTTCGGGTGGTGGGTTGGGGTGATGTGTGGTTGGGATGGTGTGGTTCGGGTGGTGGGTTGGGGTGATGAGTGGTTGGGATGGTGTGGTTCGGGTGATGGATTGGGGTGATGTGTGGTTGGGATGGTGTGGTTCGGGTGATGGGTTGGGGTGATGTGTGGTTGGGATGGTGTGGTTCGGGTGGTGGGTTGGGGTGATGTGTGGTTGGGATGGTGTGGTTCGGGTGGTGGGTTGGGGTGATGTGTGGTTGGGATGGTGGATTGGGGTGATGTGTGGTTCGGGTGGTGGGTTGGGGTGATGTGTGGTTCTGGTGGTGGATTGGGGTGATGTGTGGTTTGGGTGGTGGGTTGGGGTGATGAGTGGTTGGGATGGTGTGGTTCGGGTGATGGATTGGGGTGATGTGTGGTTGGGATGGTGTGGTTCGGGTGATGGGTTGGGGTGATGTGTGGTTGGGATGGTGTGGTCCGGGTGGTGGGTTGGGGTGATGTGGTTCGGGTGGTGGGTTGGGGTGATGTGTGGTTGGGATGGTGTGGTTCGGGTGGTGGGTTGGGGTGATGTGTGGTTGGGATGGTGTGGTTCGGGTGGTGGGTTGGGGTGATGTGTGGTTGGGATGGTGTGGTTCGGGTGGTGGGTTGGGGTGATGTGTGGTTGGGATGGTGTGGTTCGGGTGGTGGGTTGGGGTGATGTGTGGTTGGGATGGTGTGGTTCGGGTGGTGGGTTGGGGTGATGTGTGGTTGGGATGGTGGATTGGGGTGATGTGTGGTTCGGGTGGTGGGTTGGGGTGATGTGTGGTTCGGGTGGTGGATTGGGGTGATGTGTGGTTTGGGTGGTGGGTTGGGGTGATGAGTGGTTGGGATGGTGTGGTTCGGGTGGTGGATTGGGGTGATGTGTGGTTCGGGTGGTGGATTGGGGTGATGTGTGGTTTGGGTGGTGGGTTGGGGTGATGAGTGGTTGGGATGGTGTGGTTCTTTTGATGGGTTGGGGTGATGTGTGGTTGGGATGGTGTGGTTCGGGTGGTGGGTTGGGGTGATGTGTGGTTGGGATGGTGTGGTTCGGGTGATGGGTTGGGGTGATGTGTGGTTGGGATGGTGTGGTTCGGGTGGTGGGTTGGGGTGATGTGTGGTTGGGATGGTGTGGTTCGGGTGGTGGATTGGGGTGATGTGTGGTTGGGATGGTGTGGTTCGGGTGGTGGGTTGGGGTGATGTGTGGTTCGGGTGGTGGATTGGGGTGATGTGTGGTTCGGGTGATGTGTGGTTGGGATGATGTGGTTCGGGTGGTGGATTGGGGTGATGTGTGGTTCGGGTGATGGGTTGGGGTGATGTGTGGTTGGGATGGTGTGGTTCGGGTGGTGGGTTGGGGTGATGTGTGGTCCGGGTGGTGGGTTGGGGGGATGAGTGGTTGGGATGGTGTGGTTCGGGTGGTGGATTGGGGTGATGTGTGGTTCGGGTGGTGGATTGGGGTGATGTGTGGTTGGGATGATGTGGTTCGGGTGGTGGATTGGGGTGATGTGTGGTTCGGGTGATGTGTGGTGCGGGTGATGTGTGGTTCGGGAGATGGGTTGGGGTGATGTGTGGTTGGGATGGTGTGGTTCGAGTGGTGGGTTGGGGTGATGTGTGGTCCGGGTGGTGGGTTGGGGGGATGAGTGGTTGGGATGGTGTGGTCCGGGTGGTGGGTTGGGGTGATGTGTGGTTCGGTTGGGGTGATGTGTGGTTGGATGGTGTGGTTCGGGTGGTGGATTGGGGTGTTGTTGGGATGGTGTGGTTCGGGTGGTGGATTGGGGTGATGTGTGGTTCGGGTGGTGGGTTGGGGGGATGAGTGGTTGGGATAGTGAGGTTCGGGTGGTGGATTGGGGTGATGTGTGGTTGGGATGGTGTGGTTCGGGTGATGGGTTGGGGTTGGGGTGATGTGTGGTTGGATGGTGTGGTTCGGGTGGTGGATTGGGGTGTTGTTGGGATGGTGTGGTTCGGGTGGTGGGTTGGGGTGATGTGTGGTTGGGATGGTGTGGTTCGGGTGGTGGGTTGGGGTGATGTGTGGTTCGGGTGGTGGATTGGGGTGATGTGTGGTTCGGGTGGTGGGTTGGGGGGATGTGTGGTTCGGGTGGTGGGTTGGGGTGATGTGTGGTTGGGATGGTGTGGTTCGGGTGGTGGATTGGGGTGATGTGTGGTTGGGATGGTGTGGTTCGGGTGATGGGTTGGGGTGATGTGTGGTTGGATGGTGTGGTTCGGGTGGTGGATTGGGGTGTTGTTGGGATGGTGTGGTTCGGGTGGTGGGTTGGGGTGATGTGTGGTTGGGATGGTGTGGTTCGGGTGGTGGGTTGGGGTGATGTGTGGTTCGGGTGGTGGATTGGGGTGATGTGTGGTTCGGGTGGTGGATTGGGGTGATGTGTGGTTCGGGTGGTGGGTTGGGGGGATGTGTGGTTCGGGTGGTGGGTTGGGGTGATGTGTGGTTGGGATGGTGTGGTTCGGGTGGTGGATTGGGGTGATGTGTGGTTGGGATGGTGTGGTTCGGGTGGTGGGTTGGGGTGATGTGTGGTTCGGGTGGTGGGTTGGGGTGATGTGTGGTTCGGGTGGTGGGTTGGGTGATGTGTGGTTGGGATGGTGTGGTCCGGGTGGTGGGTTGGGGTGATGTGTGGTTCGGGTGGTGGGTTGGGGGTGATGTGTGGTTGGGATGGTGTGGTTCGGGTGGTGGATTGGGGTGATGTGTGGTTGGGATGGTGTGGTTCGGGTGGTGGGTTGGGGTGATGTGTGGTTGGGATGGTGTGGTCCGGGTGGTGGGTTGGGGTGATGTGTGGTTGGGATGATGTGTGGTTGGGATGGTGTGGTCCGGGTGGTGGGTTGGGGTGATGTGTGGTTCGGGTGGTGGATTTGGGGTGATGTGTGGTTGGGATGGTGTGGTTCGGGTGGTGGATTGGGGTGATGTGTGGTTGGGATGGTGTGGTTTGGGTGGTGTATTGGGGTGATGTGTGGTTGGGATGGTGTGGTCCGGGTGGTGGGTTGGGGTGATGTGTGGTTCGGGTGGTGGGTTGGGATGATGTGTGGTTCGGGTGGTGGATTGGGGTGATGTGTGGTTCGGGTGGTGGGTTGGGGTGATGTGTGGTTCGGGTGGTGGGTTGGGGTGATGTGTGGTTGGGATGGTAGATTGGGGTGATGTGTGGTTGGGATGGTGTGGTTGGGGTGGTGGATTGGGGTGATGTGTGGTTGGGATGGTGTGGTTCGGGTGGTGGATTGGGGTGATGTGTGGTTGGGATGGTGTGGTTCGGGTGATGGGTTGGGATGATGTGTGGTTCGGGTGATGGGTTAAGATGATGAGTGGTTGGGATGGTGTGGTTCGGGTGGTGGGTTGGGGTGATGTGCTATTGGGATGGTGTGGTTCGGGTGATGGGTTGGGGTGATGTGTGGTTGGGATGGTGTGGTTCGGGTGGTGGGTTGGGGTGATGTGTGGTTGGGATGGTGTGGTTCGGGTGGTGGATTGGGGTGATGTGTGGTTGGGGTGGTGGGATGGGATGGTGTGGTTCGGGTGATGGGTTGGGGTGATGTGTGGTTGGGATGGTGTGGTTCGGGTGGTGGGTTGGGGTGATGTGTGGTTGGGATGGTGTGGTTCGGGTGGTGGATTGGGGTGATGAGTGGTTGGGATGGTGTGGTTCGGGTGGTGGGTTGGGGTGATGTGTGGTTCGGGTGGTGGGTTGGGGGGATGAGTGGTTGGGATAGTGTGGTTCGGGTGGTGGATTGGGGTGATGTGTGGTTGGGATGGTGTGGTTCGGGTGATGGGTTGGGGTTGGGGTGATGTGTGGTTGGATGGTGTGGTTCGGGTGGTGGATTGGGGTGATGTGTGGTTGGGATGGTGTGGTTCGGGTGGTGGGTTGGGGTGATGTGTGGTTCGGGTGGTGGATTGGGGTGATGTGTGGTTGGGGTGATGTGTGGTTCGGGTGATGGGTTGGGGTGATGTGTGGTTGGGATGGTGTGGTTCGGGTGGTGGGTTGGGGTGATGTGTGGTCCGGGTGGTGGGTTGGGGGGATGAGTGGTTGGGATGGTGTGGTTCGGGTGGTGGATTGGGGTGATGTGTGGTTCGGGTGGTGGATTGGGGTGATGTGTGGTTGGGATGATGTGGTTCGGGTGGTGGATTGGGGTGATGTGTGGTTCGGGTGATGTGTGGTTCGGGTGATGTGTGGTTCGGGTGATGGGTTGGGGTGATGTGTGGTTGGGATGGTGTGGTTCGAGTGGTGGGTTGGGGTGATGTGTGGTCCGGGTGGTGGGTTGGGGGGATGAGTGGTTGGGATGGTGTGGTTCGGGTGGTGGATTGGGGTGTTGTTGGGATGGTGTGGTTCGGGTGGTGGGTTGGGGTGATGTGTGGTTCGGGTGGTGGATTGGGGTGATGGGCCTTGCTCCAGGATTGGGCTGGCCCTGGGATTGGCCTGGCTTCAAGATTTAGGATTGGCTGGGACCTGGTGATTGGGCTGGCTCCGGGATTGAGCTGGCTCCAGGATCAGCCTGGCTCCAAGATACAGGATTGGCCTGGCTCCATGATCCAATATTGGCCTGGATCTGGAATTGGGCTAGATCCAAGACCCAGGATTGGCCTGGCTTGGGGCTCCAGGATTGGGCTTGCTCTGGGATTGGCCTGGCTCTAAAATCTGAGGATTGGGCTGGCTTCGGGATTGACCGGGATTGGGGATCCAGGATTGACCAGGCTCTGGAATTGTGCTGGCTCTGGGATGGGCCTGACTCCAGCATTGGCCTTGCTCGGGGATCTGGTATTGGCCTGGCTCGGGGATCTGGTATTGGCCTGGCTCGGGGATCTGGTATTGGCCTGGCTCGGGGATCTGCTATTGGCCTGGCTCGGGGATCTGCTATTGGCCTAGCTCGGGGATCTGCTATTGGCCTGGCTCGGACATCTGGTATTGGCCTGGCTCGGAAATCTGGTATTGGCCTGGCTCTGATATTGAGTGGACTCTGGGATTGGGCTAGCTTGGGGATCAAGCATTGGCCTGGCTCTGGTATTGGGCTGGCCAGGGATCCAGGATTGGGCTGCCTCCAGGTTCCGGGATTGGCTTGGCTGTGGGATTGGCCGGACTCCAGTATTGGTTTGAGTCTGAGATCCTGTATTGAGCTGACTCTGGGATCCAGGATTGGGCTCGCTCCGGGATCTGTTATTGCTCTGGCTCCAGGAATGACCTGGCTTCAGGATCTGGGATTGGCTGGGCTCTGGGATTGGCCGACCTTGGGGATCCAGGATTGGGCTGGTGGTTGGGATGGTGTGGTTCAGGTGGTGGGTTGGGATGGTGTAGTTTGGGTGGTGGGTTGGGGTGATGTGTGGTTGGGATGGTGTGGTTCGGGTGATGGGTTGGGGTGATGTGGTTCGGGTGGTGGGTTGGGGTGATGTGTGGTTGGGATGGTGTGGTTCGGGTGGTGGGTTGGGGTGATGTGTGGTTGGGATGGTGTGGTTCGGGTGATGGGTTGGGGTGATGTGTGGTTGGGGTGATGTGGTTCGGGTGGTGGGTTGGGGTGATGTGTGGTTGGGATGGTGTGGTTCGGGTGGTGGGTTGGGGTGATGTGTGGTTGGGATGGTGTGGTTCGGGTGATGGGTTGGGGTGATGTGTGGTTCGGGTGGTGGGTTGGGGTGATGTGTGGTTGGGATGGTGTGGTTCGGGTGGTGTATTGGGGTGATGTGTGGTTCGGGTGGTGGGTTGGGGTGATGTGTGGTTGGGATGGTGTGGTTCGGGTGATGGGTTGGGGTGATGTGTGGTTGGGATGGTGTGGTTCGGGTGGTGGGTTGGGGTGATGTGTGGTTGGGATGGTGTGGTTCGGGTGGTGGGTTGGGGTGATGAGTGGTTGGGATGGTGTGGTTCGGGTGATGGATTGGGGTGATGTGTGGTTGGGATGGTGTGGTTCGGGTGATGGGTTGGGGTGATGTGTGGTTGGGATGGTGTGGTTCGGGTGGTGGGTTGGGGTGATGTGTGGTTGGGATGGTGTGGTTCGGGTGGTGGGTTGGGGTGATGTGTGGTTGGGATGGTGGATTGGGGTGATGTGTGGTTCGGGTGGTGGGTTGGGGTGATGTGTGGTTCGGGTGGTGGATTGGGGTGATGTGTGGTTTGGGTGGTGGGTTGGGGTGATGAGTGGTTGGGATGGTGTGGTTCGGGTGATGGATTGGGGTGATGTGTGGTTGGGATGGTGTGGTTCGGGTGATGGGTTGGGGTGATGTGTGGTTGGGATGGTGTGGTCCGGGTGGTGGGTTGGGGTGATGTGTGGTTGGGATGGTGTGGTTCGGGTGGTGGGTTGGGGTGATGTGTGGTTGGGATGGTGTGGTTCGGGTGGTGGGTTGGGGTGATGTGTGGTTGGGATGGTGTGGTTCGGGTGGTGGGTTGGGGTGATGTGTGGTTGGGATGGTGTGGTTCGGGTGGTGGGTTGGGGTGATGTGTGGTTGGGATGGTGGATTGGGGTGATGTGTGGTTCGGGTGGTGGGTTGGGGTGATGTGTGGTTCGGGTGGTGGATTGGGGTGATGTGTGGTTTGGGTGGTGGGTTGGGGTGATGAGTGGTTGGGATGGTGTGGTTCGGGTGGTGGATTGGGGTGATGTGTGGTTGGGATGGTGTGGTTCGGGTGGTGGATTGGGGTGATGTGTGGTTTGGGTGGTGGGTTGGGGTGATGAGTGGTTGGGATGGTGTGGTTCGGGTGGTGGATTGGGGTGATGAGTGGTTGGGATGGTGTGGTTCTTTTGATGGGTTGGGGTGATGTGTGGTTGGGATGGTGTGGTTCGGGTGGTGGGTTGGGGTGATGTGTGGTTGGGATGGTGTGGTTCAGGGGATGGGTTGGGGTGATGTGTGGTTGGGATGGTGTGGTTCGGGTGGTGGGTTGGGGTGATGTGTGGTTGGGATGGTGTGGTTCGGGTGGTGGATTGGGGTGATGTGTGGTTGGGATGGTGTGGTTCGGGTGGTGGGTTGGGGTGATGTGTGGTTCGGGTGGTGGATTGGGGTGATGTGTGGTTCGGGTGATGTGTGGTTGGGATGATGTGGTTCGGGTGGTGGATTGGGGTGATGTGTGGTTGGGATGATGTGTGGTTCGGGTGATGGGTTGGGGTGATGTGTGGTTGGGATGGTGTGGTTCGGGTGGTGGGTTGGGGTGATGTGTGGTCCGGGTGGTGGGTTGGGGGGATGAGTGGTTGGGATGGTGTGGTTCGGGTGGTGGATTGGGGTGATGTGTGGTTCGGGTGGTGGATTGGGGTGATGTGTGGTTGGGATGGTGTGGTTCGGGTGGTGGATTGGGGTGATGTGTGGTTCGGGTGGTGGATTGGGGTGATGTGTGGTTGGGATGATGTGGTTCGGGTGGTGGATTGGGGTGATGTGTGGTTCGGGTGATGTGTGGTTCGGGTGATGTGTGGTTCGGGTGATGGGTTGGGGTGATGTGTGGTTGGGATGGTGTGGTTCGAGTGGTGGGTTGGGGGGATGAGTGGTTGGGATGGTGTGGTCCGGGTGGTGGGTTGGGGGGATGAGTGGTTGGGATGGTGTGGTCCGGGTGGTGGGTTGGGGTGATGTGTGGTTCGGTTGGGGTGATGTGTGGTTGGATGGTGTGGTTCGGGTGGTGGATTGGGGTGTTGTTGGGATGGTGTGGTTCGGGTGGTGGGTTGGGGTGATGTGTGGTTCGGGTGGTGGATTGGGGTGATGGGCCTTGCTCCAGGATTGGGCTGGCCCTGGGATTGGCCTGGCTTCAAGATTTAGGATTGGCTGGGACCTGGTGATTGGGCTGGCTCCGGGATTGAGCTGGCTCCAGGATCAGCCTGGCTCCAAGATACAGGATTGGCCTGGCTCCATGATCCAATATTGGCCTGGATCTGGAATTGGGCTAGATCCAAGACCCAGGATTGGCCTGGCTTGGGGCTCCAGGATTGGGCTTGCTCTGGGATTGGCCTGGCTCTAAAATCTGAGGATTGGGCTGGCTTCGGGATTGACCGGGATTGGGGATCCAGGATTGACCAGGCTCTGGAATTGTGCTGGCTCTGGGATGGGCCTGACTCCAGCATTGGCCTTGCTCGGGGATCTGGTATTGGCCTGGCTCGGGGATCTGGTATTGGCCTGGCTCGGGGATCTGGTATTGGCCTGGCTCGGGGATCTGGTATTGGCCTGGCTCGGGGATCTGCTATTGGCCTGGCTCGGGGATCTGCTATTGGCCTGGCTCGGGGATCTGCTATTGGCCTGGCTCGGAAATCTGGTATTGGCCTGGCTCGGAAATCTGGTATTGGCCTGGCTCGGAAATCTGGTATTGGCCTGGCTCTGATATTGAGTGGACTCTGGGATTGGGCTAGCTTGGGGATCAAGCATTGGCCTGGCTCTGGTATTGGGCTGGCCAGGGATCCAGGATTGGGCTGCCTCCAGGTTCCGGGATTGGCTTGGCTGTGGGATTGGCCGGACTCCAGTATTGGTTTGAGTCTGAGATCCTGTATTGAGCTGACTCTGGGATCCAGGATTGGGCTCGCTCCGGGATCTGTTATTGCTCTGGCTCCAGGAATGACCTGGCTTCAGGATCTGGGATTGGCTGGGCTCTGGGATTGGCCGACCTTGGGGATCCAGGATTGGGCTGGTGGTTGGGATGGTGTGGTTCAGGTGGTGGGTTGGGATGGTGTAGTTTGGGTGGTGGGTTGGGGTGATGTGTGGTTGGGATGGTGTGGTTCGGGTGATGGGTTGGGGTGATGTGGTTCGGGTGGTGGGTTGGGGTGATGTGTGGTTGGGATGGTGTGGTTCGGGTGGTGGGTTGGGGTGATGTGTGGTTGGGATGGTGTGGTTCGGGTGATGGGTTGGGGTGATGTGTGGTTGGGGTGATGTGGTTCGGGTGGTGGGTTGGGGTGATGTGTGGTTGGGATGGTGTGGTTCGGGTGGTGGGTTGGGGTGATGTGTGGTTGGGATGGTGTGGTTCGGGTGATGGGTTGGGGTGATGTGTGGTTCGGGTGGTGGGTTGGGGTGATGTGTGGTTGGGATGGTGTGGTTCGGGTGGTGTATTGGGGTGATGTGTGGTTCGGGTGGTGGGTTGGGGTGATGTGTGGTTGGGATGGTGTGGTTCGGGTGATGGGTTGGGGTGATGTGTGGTTGGGATGGTGTGGTTCGGGTGGTGGGTTGGGGTGATGTGTGGTTGGGATGGTGTGGTTCGGGTGGTGGGTTGGGGTGATGAGTGGTTGGGATGGTGTGGTTCGGGTGATGGATTGGGGTGATGTGTGGTTGGGATGGTGTGGTTCGGGTGATGGGTTGGGGTGATGTGTGGTTGGGATGGTGTGGTTCGGGTGGTGGGTTGGGGTGATGTGTGGTTGGGATGGTGTGGTTCGGGTGGTGGGTTGGGGTGATGTGTGGTTGTGATGGTGGATTGGGGTGATGTGTGGTTCGGGTGGTGGGTTGGGGTGATGTGTGGTTCGGGTGGTGGATTTGGGTGATGTGTGGTTTGGGTGGTGGGTTGGGGTGATGAGTGGTTGGGATGGTGTGGTTCGGGTGATGGATTGGGGTGATGTGTGGTTGGGATGGTGTGGTTCGGGTGATGGGTTGGGGTGATGTGTGGTTGGGATGGTGTGGTCCGGGTGGTGGGTTGGGGTGATGTGTGGTTGGGATGGTGTGGTTCGGGTGGTGGGTTGGGGTGATGTGTGGTTGGGATGGTGTGGTTCGGGTGGTGGGTTGGGGTGATGTGTGGTTGGGATGGTGTGGTTCGGGTGGTGGGTTGGGGTGATGTGTGGTTGGGATGGTGTGGTTCGGGTGGTGGGTTGGGGTGATGTGTGGTTGGGATGGTGGATTGGGGTGATGTGTGGTTCGGGTGGTGGGTTGGGGTGATGTGTGGTTCGGGTGGTGGATTGGGGTGATGTGTGGTTTGGGTGGTGGGTTGGGGTGATGAGTGGTTGGGATGGTGTGGTTCGGGTGGTGGATTGGGGTGATGTGTGGTTGGGATGGTGTGGTTCGGGTGGTGGATTGGGGTGATGTGTGGTTTGGGTGGTGGGTTGGGGTGATGAGTGGTTGGGATGGTGTGGTTCGGGTGGTGGATTGGGGTGATGAGTGGTTGGGATGGTGTGGTTCTTTTGATGGGTTGGGGTGATGTGTGGTTGGGATGGTGTGGTTCGGGTGGTGGGTTGGGGTGATGTGTGGTTGGGATGGTGTGGTTCAGGGGATGGGTTGGGGTGATGTGTGGTTGGGATGGTGTGGTTCGGGTGGTGGGTTGGGGTGATGTGTGGTTGGGATGGTGTGGTTCGGGTGGTGGATTGGGGTGATGTGTGGTTGGGATGGTGTGGTTCGGGTGGTGGGTTGGGGTGATGTGTGGTTCGGGTGGTGGATTGGGGTGATGTGTGGTTCGGGTGATGTGTGGTTGGGATGATGTGGTTCGGGTGGTGGATTGGGGTGATGTGTGGTTGGGGTGATGTGTGGTTCGGGTGATGGGTTGGGGTGATGTGTGGTTGGGATGGTGTGGTTCGGGTGGTGGGTTGGGGTGATGTGTGGTCCGGGTGGTGGGTTGGGGGGATGAGTGGTTGGGATGGTGTGGTTCGGGTGGTGGATTGGGGTGATGTGTGGTTCGGGTGGTGGATTGGGGTGATGTGTGGTTGGGATGATGTGGTTCGGGTGATGGGTTGGGGTGATGTGTGGTTGGGATGGTGTGGTTCGGGTGATGGGTTGGGGTGATGTGTGGTTCGGGTGGTGGGTTGGGGTGATGTGTGGTTGGGATGGTGTGGTTCGGGTGGTGGGTTGGGGTGATGAGTGGTTGGGATGGTGTGGTTCGGGTGATGGATTGGGGTGATGTGTGGTTGGGATGGTGTGGTTCGGGTGATGGGTTGGGGTGATGTGTGGTTGGGATGGTGTGGTTGGGATGATGTGGTTCGGGTGGTGGGTTGGGGTGATGTGTGGTTGGGATGGTGTGGTTCGGGTGGTGGGTTGGGGTGATGTGTGGTTGGGATGGTGGATTGGGGTGATGTGTGGTTCGGGTGGTGGGTTGGGGTGATGTGTGGTTCGGGTGGTGGATTGGGGTGATGTGTGGTTTGGGTGGTGGGTTGGGGTGATGAGTGGTTGGGATGGTGTGGTTCGGGTGATGGATTGGGGTGATGTGTGGTTGGGATGGTGTGGTTCGGGTGATGGGTTGGGGTGATGTGTGGTTGGGATGGTGTGGTCCGGGTGGTGGGTTGGGGTGATGTGGTTCGGGTGGTGGGTTGGGGTGATGTGTGGTTGGGATGGTGTGGTTCGGGTGGTGGGTTGGGGTGATGTGTGGTTGGGATGGTGTGGTTCGGGTGGTGGGTTGGGGTGATGTGTGGTTGGGATGGTGTGGTTCGGGTGGTGGGTTGGGGTGATGTGTGGTTGGGATGGTGTGGTTCGGGTGGTGGGTTGGGGTGATGTGTGGTTAGGATGGTGTGGTTCGGGTGGTGGGTTGGGGTGATGTGTGGTTGGGATGGTGGATTGGGGTGATGTGTGGTTCGGGTGGTGGGTTGGGGTGATGTGTGGTTCGGGTGGTGGATTGGGGTGATGTGTGGTTTGGGTGGTGGGTTGGGGTGATGAGTGGTTGGGATGGTGTGGTTCGGGTGGTGGATTGGGGTGATGTGTGGTTCAGGTGGTGGGTTGGGGTGATGTGTGGTTTGGGTGATGGGTTGGGGTGATGTGTGGTTGGGATGGTGTGGTTCGGGTGGTGGGTTGGGGTGATGTGTGGTTGGGATGGTGTGGTTCGGGTGGTGGGTTGGGGTGATGTGTGGTTGGGATGGTGTGGTTCGGGTGATGGGTTGGGGTGATGTGTGGTTGGGATGGTGTGGTTCGGGTGGTGGGTTGGGGTGATGTGTGGTTGGGATGGTGTGGTTCGGGTGGTGGATTGGGGTGATGTGTGGTTGGGATGGTGTGGTTCGGGTGGTGGGTTGGGGTGATGTGTGGTTCGGGTGGTGGATTGGGGTGATGTGTGGTTCGGGTGATGTGTGGTTGGGATGATGTGGTTCGGGTGGTGGATTGGGGTGATGTGTGGTTGGGGTGATGTGTGGTTCGGGTGATGGGTTGGGGTGATGTGTGGTTGGGATGGTGTGGTTCGGGTGGTGGGTTGGGGTGATGTGTGGTCCGGGTGGTGGGTTGGGGGGATGAGTGGTTGGGATGGTGTGGTTCGGGTGGTGGATTGGGGTGATGTGTGGTTCGGGTGGTGGATTGGGGTGATGTGTGGTTGGGATGATGTGGTTCGGGTGGTGGATTGGGGTGATGTGTGGTTCGGGTGATGTGTGGTTCGGGTGATGTGTGGTTCGGGTGATGGGTTGGGGTGATGTGTGGTTGGGATGGTGTGGTTCGAGTGGTGGGTTGGGGTGATGTGTGGTCCGGGTGGTGGGTTGGGGGGATGAGTGGTTGGGATGGTGTGGTCCGGGTGGTGGGTTGGGGTGATGTGTGGTTCGGTTGGGGTGATGTGTGGTTGGATGGTGTGGTTCGGGTGGTGGATTGGGGTGTTGTTGGGATGGTGTGGTTCGGGTGGTGGGTTGGGGTGATGTGTGGTTCGGGTGGTGGATTGGGGTGATGTGTGGTTCGGGTGGTGGGTTGGGGGGATGAGTGGTTGGGATAGTGTGGTTCGGGTGGTGGATTGGGGTGATGTGTGGTTGGGATGGTGTGGTTCGGGTGATGGGTTGGGGTTGGGGTGATGTGTGGTTGGATGGTGTGGTTCGGGTGGTGGATTGGGGTGTTGTTGGGATGGTGTGGTTCGGGTGGTGGGTTGGGGTGATGTGTGGTTGGGATGGTGTGGTTCGGGTGGTGGATTGGGGTGATGTGTGGTTCGGGTGGTGGATTGGGGTGATGTGTGGTTCGGGTGGTGGGTTGGGGGGATGTGTGGTTCGGGTGGTGGGTTGGGGTGATGTGTGGTTGGGATGGTGTGGTTCGGGTGGTGGATTGGGGTGATGTGTGGTTGGGATGGTGTGGTTCGGGTGATGGGTTGGGGTGATGTGTGGTTGGATGGTGTGGTTCGGGTGGTGGATTGGGGTGTTGTTGGGATGGTGTGGTTCGGGTGGTGGGTTGGGGTGATGTGTGGTTGGGATGGTGTGGTTCGGGTGGTGGGTTGGGGTGATGTGTGGTTCGGGTGGTGGATTGGGGTGATGTGTGGTTCGGGTGGTGGATTGCGGTGATGTGTGGTTCGGGTGGTGGGTTGGGGGGATGTGTGGTTCGGGTGGTGGGTTGGGGTGATGTGTGGTTGGGATGGTGTGGTTCGGGTGGTGGATTGGGGTGATGTGTGGTTGGGATGGTGTGGTTCGGGTGGTGGGTTGGGGTGATGTGTGGTTCGGGTGGTGGGTTGGGGTGATGTGTGGTTCGGGTGGTGGGTTGGGGTGATGTGTGGTTGGGATGGTGTGGTCCGGGTGGTGGGTTGGGGTGATGTGTGGTTCGGGTGGTGGGTTGGGGGTGATGTGTGGTTGGGATGGTGTGGTTCGGGTGGTGGATTGGGGTGATGTGTGGTTGGGATGGTGTGGTTCGGGTGGTGGGTTGGGGTGATGTGTGGTTGGGATGGTGTGGTCCGGGTGGTGGGTTGGGGTGATGTGTGGTTGGGATGGTGTGGTTCGGGTGTTGGGTTGGGATGATGTGTGGTTGGGATGGTGTGGTCCGGGTGGTGGGTTGGGGTGATGTGTGGTTCGGGTGGTGGATTTGGGGTGATGTGTGGTTGGGATGGTGTGGTTGGGGTGGTGGATTGGGGTGATGTGTGGTTGGGATGGTGTGGTTCGGGTGGTGTATTGGGGTGATGTGTGGTTGGGATGGTGTGGTTCGGGTGGTGTATTGGGGTGATGTGTGGTCCGGGTGGTGGGTTGGGGTGATGTGTGGTTCGGGTGGTGGGTTGGGATGATGTGTGGTTCGGGTGGTGGGTTGGGGTGATGTGTGGTTCGGGTGGTGGGTTGGGGTGATGTGTGGTTGGGATGGTAGATTGGGGTGATGTGTGGTTAGGATGGTGTGGTTGGGGTGGTGGATTGGGGTGATGTGTGGTTGGGATGGTGTGGTTCGGGTGGTGGATTGGGGTGATGTGTGGTTGGGATGGTGTGGTTCGGGTGATGGGTTGGGATGATGTGTGGTTCGGGTGATGGGTTAAGATGATGAGTGGTTGGGATGGTGTGGTTCGGGTGGTGGGTTGGGGTGATGTGTTATTGGGATGGTGTGGTTCGGGTGATGGGTTGGGGTGATGTGTGGTTGGGATGGTGTGGTTCGGGTGGTGGGTTGGGGTGATGTGTGGTTGGGATGGTGTGGTTCGGGTGGTGGATTGGGGTGATGTGTGGTTGGGGTGGTGGGATGGGATGGTGTGGTTCGGGTGATGGGTTGGGGTGATGTGTGGTTGGGATGGTGTGGTTCGGGTGGTGGGTTGGGGTGATGTGTGGTTGGGATGGTGTGGTTCGGGTGGTGGATTGGGGTGATGAGTGGTTGGGATGGTGTGGTTCGGGTGGTGGGTTGGGATGGTGTGGTTCGGGTGGTGGGTTGGGGTGATGTGTGGTTGGGATGGTGTGGTTCGGGTGGTGGGTTGGGGTGATGTGTGGTTCGGGTGGTGGGTTGGGGTGATGTGTGGTTCGGGTGGTGGGTTGGGGTGATGTGTGGTTGGGATGGTGTGGTTCGGGTGGTGGGTTGGGGTGATGTGTGGTTCGGGTGGTGGGTTGGGGTGATGTGTGGTTGGGATGGTGGGGTTCGGGTGATGGGTTGGGGTGATGTGTGATTGGCATGGTGTGTTGTGAGGTTGGTAGGGTCGGGGTGGTGTGGTTGCAATGGTGCAATTGGGGTGTTGTGGGGTTGGGGTGTGGTTGGTAAGGTTGGGATTCTGTGTTGGGGGGGGGGGTGTGGTTGGTAAGGTTGGGATTCTGTGTGGGGGGGGTGTGGTTGGGATCCTGTGTGGGGGGGGGGTGTTTTGGGGATTCTGTGGGGGAGGGGGGTGGTTGGTAAGTTTGGGATTCTGTGTTGGGGGGGTGTGGTTGGTAAGGTTGGGATTCTGTGTGGGGGGGGGGGGGTGTGGTTGGGATTCTGTGTGTGGGGGGTTTGGTTGGGATTCTGTGGGGGGGGTGTGGTTGGTAAGGTTGGGATTTTGTGGGGGGGGGTGTGGTTGGTAAGGTTGGGATTCCGTGTTTGGGGGGGTTGGTGGTAAGGTTGGGATTCTGTGTTTGGGGGGGTTGGTGGTAAGGTTGGGATTCTGTGTGGGGGGGGGTTGTGGTTGGGATGTTGTGGGGGGGGGGAGGTGTGGTTGGTATTCTGTGTTGGGGGGTGTGGTTGGGATTCTGTGTTGTGGGGGGGGTGTGGTTGGTAAGGTTGAGATTCTGTGTTGTGGGGGGGTGTGGTTGGGATTCTTTGTTGGGGGTTGTGGTTGGGATTCTGTGTTGGGGGGGGGGGTGTGGTTGGGATTCTGTGTTCTGTGTTGGGGGGGGGGTTGTGGTTGGGATTCTGTGTTGGGGGGGGGGGTGTGGTTGGGATTCTGTGTTGTGGGGGGATGTGGTTGGGATTCTGTGTTGTGGGGGGTATGGTTGGGATTCTGTGTTGGGGGGTGTGGTTGGGATTCTGTGTTGGGAGTTGGGGGGTGTGGTTGGGATTCTGTGTTGGGGGGGGGGTGTGGTTGGGATTCTGTGTTGGGGGGGTGTGGTTGGGATTCTGTGTTGGGGGTTGGGATTCTGTGTTGGGGGGTGTGGTTGGGATTCTGTGTTGGGGGGTGTGGTTGGGATTCTGTGTGGGGGTTGGGAGGTGTGGTTGGGATTCTGTGTTGGGGGGGGGTGTGGTTGGGATTCTGTGTGGGGGGTTGGGGGGTGTGGTTGGGATTCTGTGTTGGGGGGGTGTGGTAGGGATTCTGTGTTGGGGGTTGGGGGTGTGGTTGGGATTCTGTGTTGGGGGGTGTGGTTGGGATTCTGTGTGGGGGGTTGGGGGGTGTGGTTGGGATTCTGTGTTGGGGGGGGGTTGTGGTTGGGATTCTGTGTTGGGGGGTGTGGTAGGGATTCTGTGTTGGGGGTTGGGGGGTGTGGTTGGGATTCTGTGTGGGGGGTTGGGAGGTGTGGTTGGGATTCTGTGTTGGGGGGGTGTGGTTGGGATTCTGTGTGGGGGGTTGGGAGGTGTGGTTGGGATTCTGTGTTGGGGGGGAGTGGTTGGGATTCTGTGTGGGGGGTTGGGGGGTGTGGTTGGGATTCTGTGTTGGGGGGTGTGGTAGGGATTCTGGGTTGGGGGTGTGGTTGGGATTCTGGGTTGGGGGGTGTGGTTGGGATTCTGTGTAGTGGGGGGGCTGTGTGGGGGGGTGTGGTTGGGATTCTGTGTTGGGGGGGGGGGGTTGGTGGGGGGGCTGTGTTGGGGGGGTGTGGTTGGTGGGGGGGCTGTGTTGGGGGTGTGTGGTTGGTGGGGGGGCTGTGTGGGGGGGTGTGGTTGGTGGGGGGGGGGGCTGTGTGGTTGGTGGGGGGGGCTGTGTGTGGTTGGTGGGGGGGGCTGTGTGGGGGGTGTGGTTAGTGGGGGGGGCTGTGTGTGGGGGGTGTGGTTGGTGGGGGGGGCTGTGTGGGGGTGTGTGGTTGGTGGGGGGGGCTGTTTTGGGGGGTGTGGTTGGTGGGGGGGGGTGTGGTTGGTGGGGGGGCTGTGTGTGGGGGGTGTGGTTGGTGGGGGGGGCTGTGTTGGGGGGGTTGTGGTTGGGATTCTGTGTTGTGGGGGGGGGGAGGTGTGGTTGGGATTCTGTGTTGGGGGGGGGAGTTGTGGTTGGGATTCTGTGTTGGGGGGGTTGTGGTTGGGATTCTGTGTTGGGGCGGGGGGTGTGGTTGTGATTCTGTGTTGGGGTGGGGGAGGTGTGGTTGGGATTCTGTGTTGTGGGGGGGAGGTGTGGGGGGGTGTGGTTGGTGGGGGGGTTGTGTGGGGGTGTGTGGTTGGTGGGGGGGGGCTGTGTGGGGGGGTGTGGTTGGTGGGGGGGGCTGTGTTGGGGGGGTTGTGGTTGGGATTCTGTGTTGTGGGGGGGGAGGTGTGGTTGGGATTCTGTGTTGGGGGGGGGGGTTGTGGTTGGGATTCTGTGTTGGGGGGGTGTGGTTGGGATTCTGTGTTGGGGGGGTTGTGGTTGGGATTCTGTGTTGGGGGGGTTGTGGTTGGGATTCTGTGTTGGGGGGGGGTGTGGTTGGGATTCTGTGTTGTGGGGGGGAGGTGTGGTTGGGATTCTGTGTTGTGGGGGGGGGGCTGTGTGGGGGGGTGTGGTTGGTGGGGGGGCTGTGTGTGGGGGGTGTGGTTGGGATTCTGTGTTGGGTGGGGTTGTGGTTGGGATTCTGTGTAGTTGGGGGGGGGGGGTGTGGTTGGGATTCTGTGTAGTTGGGGGGGGGGGGTGTGGTTGGGATTCTGTGTTGGGGGGGGTGTGGTTGGTGGGGGGGCTGTGTTGTGGGGGGGGAGGTGTGGTTGGGATTCTGTGTTGGGGGGGGGGGGTTGTGGTTGGGATTCTGTGTTGGGGGGGGGGGTTGTGGTTGGGATTCTGTGTTGGGGGGGGGGGGGTTGTGATTCTGTGTTGGGGGGGGGGTGTGGTTGGGATTCTGTGTTTGGGGGGGGGGTTGTGATTCTGTGTTGGGGGGGGTGTGGTTGGGATTCTGTGTTGGGGGGGTTGTGGTTGGGATTCTGTGTTGGGGGGGGGGAGGTGTGGTTGGAATTCTGTGTTGGGGGGGGGGCTGTGTGGGGGGGTGTGGTTGGTGGGGGGGCTGTGTGTGGGGGTTGTGGTTGGGATTCTGTGTTGGGGGGGGTGTGGTTGGTGGGGGGGCTGTGTTGGGGGGGTGTGGTTGGGATTCTGTGTTGGGGGGGTTGTGGTTGGGATTCTGTGTTGGGGGGGGTTGTGGTTGGGATTCTGTGTTGGGGGGGGGTGTGGTTGGTGGGGGGGCTGTGTTGGGGGGGGTGTGGTTGTTGGTCTCTCATGGTTTCTTCTTGTGTTGCAGATCTCGGGGGAGAAGACGATTGAACATGAAGATGAATACATTCAGGATTCCTCTGATGAAGAGGTAAGAACCCAGTGCTGTGGAATGCTGGGGGAGGGGCGGTGTGGGTCCTGGGGGTAACAGAGGTGGTGGCTGGGTGTTCAGACCCCCATAATGTTCAGGATTCCCCTGATGATGAAAAGAACCTGGTGCTGGGGGAGGGGTGCTGAGCATCCTGGGGGTACCGGAGATGGAGGCTGGGTACTCGGTTGTCCTCTCACCCACAAGACAAATCTCTGGAGATCACCTCGGCCCTCCAAGTAGAGAGTAGTCTCAGATGATTGGTGGGTGGGGGTGGGGGGGTCATCCAGATCCCCGGAGAGGTGGACAACCCAGTAGGACATTCAGCTTACACTCTACTTAGACCGGGAGAGGAGGGTGGAGCTGTCTGGAAGTATTGGATTTGCTCCAGTGTGTCATGTGACCATCGGATCATTCCAACACCAGAGCCACCGATGTCCCTTTTATGCAATGGTGACATCATGGTGTCTCTCTGCGCTCTGCTCTCTGCTCTCTCTCTCTGCGCTCTGCTCTTTCTCTCTCTCTCTCTGCGCTCTGCTCTTTCTCTCTCTCTCTCTGCGCTCTGCTCTCTCTCTCTCGCTCTCTCTGCGCTCTGCTCTTTCTCTCGCTCTCTCTGCGCTCTGCTCTTTCTCTCTCTCTCTCTGCGCTCTGCTCTTTCTCTCTCTCTCTGCGCTCTGCTCTTTCTCTCGCTCTCTCTCTGCGCTCTGCTCTTTCTCTCTCTCTCTCTGCGCTCTGCTCTCTCTCTCTGCGCTCTGCTCTCTCTCTGCGCTCTGCTCTCTCTCTCTCTCTCTCTCTCTCTGCGCTCTGCTCTCTCTCTCTCTCTGCGCTCTGCTCTCTCTCTCTCTCTGCGCTCTGCTCTCTCTCTCTCTCTCTGCGCTCTGCTCTCTCTCTCTCTCTGCGCTCTGCTCTCTCTCTCTCTGCGCTCTGCTCTCTCCTCTCTCTGCGCTCTGCTCTGCGCTCTGCTCTCTCCTCTCTCTCTCTGCCGCTCTGCTCTCTCTCCTCTCTGCCGCTCCTGCTCCTCTCTCTCTCGCTCTCTGCGCTCTCCTCTCGCTCTCTGCGCTCTCCTCTCGCTCTCTGCGCTCTCCTCTCGCTCTCTGCGCTCTCCTCTCGCTCTCTGCGCTCTCCTCTCGCCCTCTGCTCTCTCTCTCTCGCTCTCTGCGCTCTCCTCTCTCTCTGCGCTCTCCTCTCTCCTCTCTCTCTCTGCGCTCTCCTCTCTCTCTCTGGGCTCTGCTCTCTCTCTCTCTCTCTCTCTCTCTCTCTCTCTCTGTGCTCTCTCTCTGCGCTCTTCTCTCTCTTTCTCTGCGCTCTGCTCACTCTGCGCTCTGCTCTCTCTCTCTCTGCGCTCTGCTCTCTCTCTCTCTCTGCGCTCTGCTCTGCTCTCTCTCTCTGCGCTCTGCTCTCTCTCTCTCGCGCTCTGCTCTCTCTCTCTGCGCTCTGCTCTCTCTCTCTGCGCTCTGCTCTCTCTCTCTCTGTGCGCTCTGCTCTCTCTCTCTCTGTGCGCTCTGCTCTCTCTCTCTCTGCGCCCTGCTCTCTCTCTCTGTGCGCTCTCCCCTCTCTCGCTCTCCCCTCTCTCGCTCTCCCTCTCTCGCTCTGCTCTCTCTCGCTCTGCTCTCTCTTGCTCTCGCGCTCTCTCTCTGTGCTCTGCGCTCTCTCTCTGTGCTCTGCGCTCTCTCTCTGCGCGATCTCTCTCTCTGCGCGCTCTCTCTCTGCGCGCTCTCTCTCTCTGCGCACGCTCTCTCTCTCTCTGCGCTCTGCTCTCGCGCGCGCTCTCTCTCTCTGCGCTCTGCTCTCTCTGTCTCTCCCTTCTGCACTCTGCTCTCTCTCTGCACTCTGCTCTCTCTCTGCACTCTGCTCTCTCTCTGCACTCTGCTCTCTCTCTGCACTCTGCTCTCTCTCTGCACTCTGCTCTCTCTCTGCACTCTGCTCTCTCTCTCTGCACTCTGCTCTCTCTCTCTCTGCACTTCTCTCTCTCTCTCTGCACTCTGCTCTCTCTCTCTCTGCACTCTGCTCTCTCTCTCTCTGCACTCTGCTCTCTCTCTCTCTCTGCTCTCTCTCTCTCTCCTCTCTCTCTCCTCTCTTCTCTCTCTCTCTCTCTCTGCGCTCTCTCTCTCTCTCTCTGCGCTCTCTCTCCTCTCTCTCTCTCTCTCTCTCTCTCTGCGCTCTTCTCTCTCTCTCTCTCTCTCTCTCTCTCTCTCTGCGCTCTTCTCTCTCTCTCTCTCTCTGCGCTCTTTCTCTCTCTCTCTCTCTCTGCGCTCTTCTCTCTCTCTCTCTCTCTCTCTCTCTCTCTCTCTCTCTGCGCTCTTCTCTCTCTCTCTCTGCGCTCTTCTCTCTCTCTCTGCGCTCTTTTCTTTCTCTCTCTCTCTCTGCGCTCTCCTCTCTCTCTCTCTCTCTCTCTCTCTCTCTCTCTCTCTCTCTCTCTCTCTCTCTCTCTCTCTCTCTCTCTCTCTCTCTCTCTCTCTCTGCGCTCTGCTCTCTCTCTCTCTCTCTCTCTCTCTCTCTCTCTGCGCTCTGCTCTCTCTCTGCACTCTGCTCTCTCTCTCTGCACTCTGCTCTCTCTCTCTCTGCGCTCTTCTCTCTCTCTCTCTGCGCTCTTCTCTCTCTCTCTCTGCGCCCTCTCTCTCTCTCTCTCTCTCTCTGCGCTCTTCTCTCTCTCTCTCTGCGCTCTTCTCTCTCTCTCTCTCTCTCTGCGCTCTCTCTCTCTCTCTCTCTCTGCGCTCTTCTCCTCTCTCTCTCTCTGCGCTCTCTCTCTCTCTCTCTGCGCTCTCTCTCTCTCTCTCTCTGCGCTCTTCTCTCTCTCTCTCTCTCTCTCTCTCTCTCTCTCTCTCTCTCTCTCTCTCTCTCTCTCTGCGCTCTTCTCTCTCTCTCTCTCTCTCTCTCTCTCTCTCTCTCTCTCTCTCTTCGCTCTTCTCTCTCTCTCTCTCTCTCTGCGCTCTGCTCTCTCTCTCTGCGCACTGCTCGCTCTCTCTCTGTGCTCTCTCTCTCGCTCTCTCTGTGCTCTGCTCTCTCTCTCTCGCTCTCTCTGTGCTCTGCTCTCTCTCTCTCTCTGTGCTCTGCGCTCTCTCTCGCTCTCTGCGCTCTCTCTCTGCGCTCTGCGCTGTCTGCTCTCTCTCTGCGCTCTGCACGCTCTCTCCCTGCGTGCTCTCTCTCTGCGCTCTCTCTCTCTCCCCACGTGCTCTCTCTTTGCTCTCTGCTCTCTCTCCCTGCGTGCTCTCTCTTTGCTCTCTGCGCTCTCTCTCCCTGCGCTCTCTCCCCACGCTCTCTCTTTGCGCTCTCTCCCCACACTCTCTCTCCCCCCCCCCGCCCCTCTCTCCCCCACGCTCTCTGCGCTCTCTCCCCACTCTCTCTCTGCGCTCTCCCGCGCTCTCTTTCTGCGCTTGCGCTCTCTGCGCTCTCCCCACGCTCTTCTCTCTCTCTCCCTGCGCTCTCTGCTCTCTCTCTCTCCCTGCGCTCTCTGCTCTCTCTCTCTACGCTCGCTCTCTCTGCACTCTCTCTCTCTCTCTCTGTGCGCACTCTCTCCGCTCTCTCTTTCTGCTCTCTCTCTACGCTCTCTCTGCGCTCTCTCCCCCCACGCGCACTCTCCCCGCGCTCTCTCTGCGCACTCTCCCGCTCTCTTTTTGCGCTCTCTCTGCGCTCTCTCCCCACGTTCTCTCTCTGCGCTCTCTCTCTCACTTTGCTCTCTCTGCGCTCTCTCCCCACGCTAGCTCTCTCCGCGCGCGCTCTCTCCCCCCACGCTCTCTCTCTCTCTGCACACTCTCCCCACGCTCTCTCTCTTTGCTCTCTCTGCGCTCTCTCTCCCCACGCTCTTTCCCTGCTCTCTCTCTGCGCTCTCTCTCTCTCTCCCCACGCTCTCTCCCCACGCTCTCTCCCCACGCTCTCTTTCTCTCTGCACACTCTCCCCACGCTCTCTCTCTCTCTCTCTCTCTTTGCTCTCTCTGCGCTCTCTCCCCACGCTCTCTCTGCACTGTCTCCCCACGCTCTCTCTGCACTGTCTCTCCCCACGCTCTCTCCCCGCTCTCTTTCTCTTGCACACTCTCCCCACGCTCTCTCTCTCTCTCTCTCTTTGCTCTCTCTGCGCTCTCTCCCCACGCTCTCTCTGCACTGTCTCCCCACGCTCTCTCTGCACACTCTCCCCGCTCTCTCTCTGCTCTCTCTCTGCGCTGTCTGCTCTCTCTCTGCGCTCTGCACGCTCTCTCCCTGCGTGCTCTCTCTCTGCGCTCTCTCTCTCTCCCACGTGCTCTCTCTTTGCTCTCTGCTCTCTCTCCCTGCGTGCTCTCTCTTTGCTCCCTGCGCTCTCTCTCCCTGCGCTCTCTCTCCCTGCGCTCTCTCTCTTTGCGCTCTCTCCCCACACTCTCTCTCTCCCCCCCCCGCCCTCTCTCCCCACGCTCTCTGCGCTCTCTCCCCACTCTCTCTCTGCGCTCTCCCGCGCTCTCCTTCTGCGCTTGCGCTCTCTGCGCTCTCCCCACGCTCTTCTCTCCTCTCCCCTGCGCTCTCTGCTCTCTCTCTCTCCCTGGGCTCTCTGCTCTCTCTCTCTACGCTCGCTCTCTCTGCACTCTCTCTCTCTCTCTCTCTCTCTCTCTCTCTGTGTGCGCACTCTCTCCGCTCTCTCTGCTCTCTCTCTACGCTCTCTCTGCGCTCTCTCCCCATGCGCTCTCTCTCTCTCCCCCCACGCGCACTCTCCCCGCGCTCTCTCTGCGCACTCTCCCCGCTCTCTTTTTTGCGCTCTCTCCCCACGTTCTCTCTCTGCGCTCTCTCTCTCACTTTGCTCTTTCTGCGCTCTCTCCCCACGCTAGCTCTCTCCGCGCGCGCTCTCTCCCCCCACGCTCTCTCTCTCTCTGCGCTCTCTCCCCACGCTCTCGCTCTCTCCCCACGCTCTCTCTCTCTCTGCACACTCTCCCCACGCTCTCTCTCTTTGCTCTCTCTGCGCTCTCTCTCCCGACGCTCTTTCCCTGCTCTCTCTCTGCGCTCTCTCTCTCTGCTCGCTCTCCCCACGCTCTCTCCCCACGCTCTCTCCCCGCTCTCTTTCTCTCTGCACACTCTCCCCACGCTCTCTCTCTTTGCTCTCTCTGCGCTCTCTCCCATGCTCTTTCTCTGCTCTCTCCCCACGCTCTCTCTGCACTGTCTCCCCACGCTCTCTCTGCGCTCTCTCTCTCTGCACACTCTCCCCGCTCTCTCTCTGCGCTCTCTCCCCACGCTCTCTCCCTCTCTCTGCGCTCTCTCCCCACGCTCTCTCTCTCTGCGCTCTCCCCCCACACTCTCTCTCTCCCCCCACCGCTCTCTCCCTGCGCTCTTTCTCTGCGCTCTCTCCCTCTCTCTGCGCTCTCTCCCCACGCTCTCTCTGCGCTCTCTCCCCACGCTCTCTCTGCGCTCTCTCTCTCTGCACACTCTCCCCCGCTCTCTCTCTGCACACTCTCCCCACCGCTCTCTCTCTTTGCTCTCTCTCCGCTCTCTCCCCATGCTCTTTCCCTGCTCTCTCTCTCTGCGCTCTCTCCTCTCTCTGCGCTCTCCCCCCACGCTCTCTCCCCACGCTCTTTCCCTGCTCTCTCTCTGCGATTTGTCTCTCTGCGCTCTCTCCCCACGCTCTCTCTGCGCTCTCTCCCCACGCTCTTTCCCTGCTCTCTCTCTCTTTGCTCTCTCTGCGCTCTCTCCCCACACTCGCTCTCTCCCCGCGCTCTCTCTCTGCGCTCTCTCCCTCTCTCTGCGCTCTCTCCCCACGCTCTCTCTGCACTCTCCCCCCACACTCTCTCTCTACGCTCGCTCTCTCTCTCTCTCTACGGTCACGCTCTCTCTGTGCACTCTCCCCACTCTCTCTCTCTCTGCGCCTTTCTCTTTCTGCTCTCTCTCCCCTTTGCTCTCTCCCCACTCTCTCTCTCTCTCTCTCTCTCTCTGCGCTCTCTCCCTGCTCTCTCTCTCTGCGCTCTCTCCCTGCTCTCTCTCTCTGCGCTCTCTCCCCATGCTCTTCCCTGCTCTCTCTCTCTGCGCTCTCTCTCCCCACGCTCTCTCCCTCTCCCCGCGCTCTCTCTCTGCGCTCTCTCCCTCTCTCTGCGCTCTCTCTCTGCGCTCTCTCCCTCTCTCTGTGCGCTCCCCCCACACTCTCTCTCTCTACGCTCGCGCTCTCTCTCTGCGCACTCTCCCCGCTCTCTCTCTGCGCTCTCTTCCCTCTCTCTCTCCCCACGCTCTTTCTCTCCCCACGCTCTTTCTCTCCCCACGCTCTTTCTCTCCCCACGCTCTTTCTCTCCCCACGCTCTTTCTCTCTGCGCTTTCTCTGTCTGCTCTCTCTTCCTTTGCTCTCTCCCCACTCTCTCTCTCTCTCTCTCTCTCTCTCTCTCTCCCCACCCTCTCTCTCTCTCTCTCTGCGCTCTAACCCCACGCTCGCTCTCTCTGCGCTCTCTCCCCACGCTCGCTCTCTCTGCGCTCTCTCCCCACGCTCGCTCTCTCTGCGCTCTCTCCCCACGCTCGCTCTCTCTGCGCTCTCTCCCCACGCTCGCTCTCTCTGCGCTCTCTCCCCACGCTCGCTCGCTCTCTCTCTCTCTGCGCTCTCTCCCCACACTTTTTCCCTGCTCTCTCCCCTCGCTCTCTCCCCACGCTCTCTCTCTTTGCTCTCTGTGCTCTCTCCCCACACGCTCTCTCACCTCGCTCTCTCTGCGCTCTCTCCCCACGCTCTTTCCCTGCTCTCTCCCCTCACGCTCTCTCTCTGCGCTCTCTTCCCCGCCTCTCTCTGCACACTCTCCCCGCTCTATTTCCCCAAGCTCTCTCTCTTTGCTCTCTGTGCTCTCTCCCCACACGCTCTCTCACCTCGATCTCTCTGCGCTCTCTCCCCACGCTCTTTCCCTGCTCTCTTTCTCTGCGCTTTGTCTCTCTGCGCTCTCTCCCCACGCTCTTTCCCTGCTCTCTCTCTCTCCCCACGCTCTCTCTCTCTCTTTGCTCTCTCTACGCTCTCTCCCCATGCTCTTTCCCTGCTCTCTCCCCTCGCTCTCTCTGCGCTCTTTCCCTGCTCTCCTCTCTGTGCTTTGTCTCTCTGCACTCTCTCCCCACGCTCTCTCCCCACACTCGCGCTCTCTCTCTCTCTCTCTCTCTGCGCTCTCTCCCCTTGCTCTCTCCCCTTGCTCTCTCTGCGCTCTTTCCCCGCTCTCTCTCTGCGCTCTTTCCCCGCTCTCTCTCCCCATGCTCTTTCCCTGCTCTCTCTCCCTGCGCTCTCTATGCGCTCTCTCCCCACGCTCTCTCTGCGCTCTCTCCCCACGCTCTCTCTGCGCTCTCTCCCCGCTCTCTCTGCGCTCTCTCCCCACGCTCTCTCTGCGCTCTCTCTCTCTCTGCGCTCTCTCCCTCTCTCTGCGCCTCTCCCTGCGCTCTCTCCCCACGCTCTCTCTCCCTGCTCTCTCCCCACGCTCTCTCTCCCTGCTCTCTCCCCACGCTCTCTCTCCCTGCTCTCTCCCCACGCTCTCTCTCCTGCTCTCTCCCCACGCTCTCTCTCTCTGCGCTCTCTCCCTCTCTCTGTGCTCTCTCTCTCTCCTCTCTCTGCGCTCTCTCCCTCTCTCTGTGCTCTCTCTCTCTCCCTCTCTCTGTGCGCTCTCTGCGCTCTCTCTCTGCGCTCTCTCCCCACGCTCTCTCTCCCTGCTCTCTCCCCACGCTCTCTCTCCCTGCTCTCCCCCCGCTCTCTCCCGCACGCTTCTCTGCGCTCTCTCCCCACGCTCTCTCTCTGCGCTCGCTCTCTCTCTGCGCTCTCTCTCTCTCCCTCTCTCTGCGCTCTCTCTCTCCCTCTCTCTGCGCTCTCTCTCTCCCTCTCTCTGCTCTCTCTCTGCGCTCTCTCCCCACGCTCGCTCTCTCTCTGCGCTCTCTCCCCACGCTCTCTCTCTCTGCGCTCTCTCCCTCTCTCTGTGCTCTCTCCCCACGCTCTCTCCCCACGCTCTCTCTCTCTCTCTGCGCTCTCTCTCTCTCCCTCTCTCTGCGCTCTCTCCCCACGCTCTCTCTCTCTCTCTCTCTCTCTCTCTCTCTCTCTCTCTCTCTCTCTCTCTCTGCTCTCTCTGTGCTCTCTCTCTCTCTGCTCTCTCTGCTCTCTCCGCTCTCTCTCTGCGCTCTCTCTCTCCCTCTCCCTGCGCTCTCTCCCCACGCTTTCTCTCTGCGCTCTCTTTCTCTCTGCGCTCTCTTTCTCTCTGCGCTCTTTCTCTCTCTGCGCTCTTTCTCTCTGCGCTCTTTCTCTCTGCGCTCTTTCTCTCTGCGCTCTTTCTCTCTCTGCGCTCTCTCTCTCTCTCTGCGCTCTCTCTCTCTCTCTCTCTCTCTCTCCGCTCTCTCTCTGCGCTCTCTGCGCTCGCTCTCTCCCCGCGCTCTCTGCGCTCGCTCTCTCCCCGCGCTCTCTCTCCCTGCCTCTCCCCATGCTCTCTCTCCCTGCTCTCTCCCCACGCTCTCTCTCCCTGCCTCTCCCCACGCTCTCTCTCTGCGCTCTCTCCCTCTCTCTGTGCTCTCTCTCTCTCCCTCTCTCTGCGCTCTCTCCCTCTCTCTGCGCTCTCTCCCTCTCTCTGCGCTCTCTCCCTCTCTCTGTGCTCTCTCTCTCTCCCTCTCTCTGCGCTCTCTCCCCACGCTCTCTCTCCCCACGCTCTCTCTCCCCACGCTCTCTCTCCCCACGCTCTCTCTCCCTGCTCTCTCCCCCGCTCTCTCCCCGCACGCTTTCTCTGCGCTCTCTCCCCACGCTCTCTCTCTGCGCTCGCTCTCTCTCTGCGCTCTCTCTCCCTCTCTCTGCGCTCTCTCTCCCTCTCTCTGCGCACTCTCTGCGCTCTCTCCCCACGCTCTCTCTCTGCGCTCTCTCCCCACGCTCTCTCTCTCTCTGTGCTCTCTCCCCCACGCTCTCTCTCTGCGCTCTCTCCCCACGCTCTCTCCCTCTCTCTGCGCTCTCTCCCCACGCTCTCTCCCTCTCTCTGCGCTCTCTCCCCACGCTCTCTCTCTGCGCTCTCTCCCCACGCTCTCTCTCTGCGCTCTCTCTCTCTCTGCGCTCTCTCTCTCTCTCCCTCTCTCTGCGCTCTCTCCCCACGCTCTCTCTCTGCGCTCTCTCCCCACGCTCTCTCTCTGCGCGCTCTCTCTCTCTGCGCTCTCTCTCTCTCCCTCTCTCTGCGCCCTCTCTCTCCCTCTCTCTGCGCACTCTCTGCGCTCTCTCCCCACGCTCTCTCTCTGCGCTCTCTCCCCACGCTCTCTCTCTCTCTGCGCTCTCTCCCCACGCTCTCTCTCTGCGCTCTCTCCCCACGCTCTCTCTCTGCGCTCTCTCCCCACGCTCTCTCCCTCTCTCTCTGCGCTCTCTCCCCACGCTCTCTCTCTGCGCTCTCTCTCTCTCTCTCTCTCCGCTCTCTCTCTGCGCTCTCTCCCCCCTCCGGTTGGATAGGAAGTATTCAGTGAGCACACAATGGATTTAGCAGCTGTGTTCAGGTAATGAATGGGCCGCTGGCGCTGTCTCTCTGGTAGCGTCTGAGCCGGGCCCCCGGAGAGCGGGGAGTGGACGAGCTCCGGCGTTCAGTAGCTGCTCGTTGTGCGGTGCCCCCCCTCCCCCCCCCCCCCCAGCACTTGGCAGGCGGCCTCCTTCCCCAAAACTTCTAATAAAACTGGACGGAATTCTGGGCAGACCGCGCGTCGGCCGCTCCAACTTCCATTAACCCTGCCAGTGCCGGACCGAGAGAGCGGCTCGTGTGCAGCTTCCATCGCTGCCTTCGCACTTTGGTATCATTATTCTTTGGTCTGTTTATTTCACCGCCATTGTCATTTGTGGGCGGGACCAGTAGAGCGCTGTTTATACGGAAGGGAGTGCAGCGCGTATTAATAATAATTGTCCTTCTCTGACATCAGGTGTATGGGTCCTGTGTGTACATGGGGGGATCTTCATACACACGTACCTGCCTGGGATCTCCACCACTGCCGCGTTTTACTCAAGCCCAGACTGGTGGGTGAAACGCGTGGGCGGAGGAGGAGGGGGTAATACATTTTGAACATTTGAGTTCTTCCCTGTGTTGGAATGGAGCTGACTGATCTCACCTTCCTCCTCCTCCTCCTCCCTCCTTCTTCCTCCTCCCTCCTTCTTCTTTCCTCCCTTCTTCTTCCTCCTCCCTCCTTCTTCCTCCTCTCTCCTCCTCCTCACCCTCCTCCTCTTCTTCCTCTTCCTTCCTTCCCCTCCTCTTCTTCCTCCTCCTCTTCTTCCTCCTCCTCCTCCTCCCTCCTCTTCCTTCCTTCCCCTCCTCTTCTTCCTCCTCCTCCCTCCTCTTCCCCTCCTTCCCCTCCTCTTCTTCCTCTTCCTTCCTTCCCCTCCTCTTCTTCCTCTTCCCTCCTTCCCCTCCTCCTTCTTCCTCTTCCTTCCTTCCCTCTTCTTCTTCCTCTTCCTTCCTTCCCCTCCTCTTCTTCCCTTCCTCCTCCCTCCTCCTCTCTCCTCCTCCCCCCCTCTTCTTCCTCTTCCTTCCCCCCTCCTCTTCTTCCACCTCCTCCTCCTCCCCCTCCTGCCATGTGTCAGGTGCTGATCCCCCCCCCTTCTCCTCCCCCTCCTCCTCCCTTTCCTCTTCCCCCTCTTCTTCCTCCTCTTCTTCTTCCTCTTCCTCCTCCTCCCCTCCCCTTCCTTCTCCTCCTCCTGCCCAGTGAGTTCAGGTGCATTAGTGACCCCTGCAGGTGAGATGATGGTGCTCCATCCTGTATGTTAGTGACCCCTGCAGGTGAGATGATGGCGCTCCATCCTGTATGTTAGTGACCCCTGCAGGTGAGATGATGGCGCTCCATCCTGTATGTTAGTGACCCCTGCAGGTGAGATGATGGCGCTCCATCCTGTATGTTAGTGACCCCTGCAGGTGAGATGATGATGCTCCATCCTGTATGTTAGTGACCCCTGCAGAAGATGCCTCTACACCCTGTGAGTGAGAAACTTTCCATAGTGATGATTGTAATGGCTGCTTCCTCCATGACTTGGGTCCCAGTAGCTGCTGACACATTAGACTGTTCACTAATTTTCCTGTCCAGGATGAACTGTGTGGACCCCATACACACTGGGATGAGGTCCTCGTACAACAATACTGATCACTGCTATCCTGTGTCCTGATAGTGTCCTAAGTCCCTGACAATTGTTAGATCGGCCCATCCTTCCACGGACTCGAGGAGAGGAAGGTGAAGGCTTCATACACAATCTACATTCTTCCTGGGACTCGGGGAGATGGGTAGAGGAAGGTGAAGGCTCCATACAGTCTATATTCTTCCTGGGCGATGGGGAGAGGAAGGTGAAGGCTCCATACACAATCTACATATTGGGGGTGGTTTTTTAGAGATATAAAAAATGAGGTACATTATGTTGCCATCATCCCTATGATGAATTCAAGAAAAGGGTTTGGTTCCTCAAGCCAAAAAAGAAGAAAGTGGGATTTTGTAGGCAAAGGTAAATTTTGTCAATTTTATTAAAAGATTTACATATAAATGTAGCAAAGTAAAGAAAACACAAAAAACAACAAAAAATTGTATGAGTAATTCATGTTACATGTTTCGCAAATTATAAACCATTTTACTTATTGGATGGTGATTGGTGACGTGATTGGGAGGAAGGTGAAGGCTTCATACATGGTCTACATTCTTCCTGGGACTCGGGGAGATGGGGAGAGGAAGGTGAAGGCTTCATACACAATCTACATTCTTCCTGGGACTCGGAGAGATGGGGAGAGGAAGGTGAAGGCTTCATACAGTCTACATTCTTCCTGGGACTCGGAGAGATGGGGAGAGGAAGGTGAAGGCTTCATACAGTCTACATTCTTCCTGGGACTCGGGGAGATGGGAAGAGGAAGGTGAAGGCTTCATACAGTCTACATTCTTCCTGGGACTCGGGGAGATGGGAAGAGGAAGGTGAAGGCTTCATACACGGTCTACATTCTTCCTGGGGAGAGCGGGAGAGAAAGGTGAAGGCTCCATATACAGTCTACATTCTTCCTGGGACTCGGGGAGATGGGAAGAGGAAGGTGAAGGCTTCATACATAATCTACATTCTTCCTGGGACTCGGGGAGATGGGAAGAGGAAGGTGAAGGCTTCAAACACGGTCTACATTCTTCCTGGGGAGAGCGGGAGAGAAAGGTGAAGGCTCCATATACAGTCTACATTCTTCCTGGGACTCGGGGAGATGGGAAGAGGAAGGTGAAAATTCCATACACAATCTGAGTCTTGGCTCCCTGATGGGTAGATGTGCTTGCAGTGTCTATAATTCTCTCTGAGAGGCTCCCACCAGTCTCCCCGCAGAGCTGTCCTTTGTGGTCTCCTCATCTGACCTCATCAGCCACTTTGTGATTTTATTTTGCTGCCATCCGGTAGTCTGTGGGGAGAAATAGAAACAAATCCTTTGACTGATCAAAGGGCTATGTTGTCACAACACAGTCGGCAGGGAGCAAACATGACACCCGAGAGATCTAGTTGACTGACGTTGTGTCCAATTAGCATGTTCGATTTTGGCATTTAGCCTTCATGGTCTAAAGTCTGTGCTCTAATCTGTATAAAACGATATTCTGACAGATCAACCCGGTGCTTGACTTAAGGGGTCCCCAAGTGGGGTCCCCTTTCTGTTTTGTCTCTCTCGGGGTTGATGGTGGTTGGCCATGGCACAATATGGAGCTGTATATGGGCTCAGTATGAGGGGGATCCTCCATCTGTCCGTATCTCTCTCTCGGGGATGATGGAGCTGTATATGGGCTCGGTACAGGTGGGGTCCCCATCTGTCTTGTCCCTCTCTGGGATTATGGTGGCCCGCCATGGCACAGTATGAAGCTATATATGGGAGTCCTCCATCTGTCTGTATCTCTCGGGGATGGTGGTCAGCCTTTGCACAGTATGGAGCTTTATATGGGCTCAGTATGAGGGGTCCCCCGTCTGTCTTGTCTCTCTCTGGGATGCTGCTTGGCCCATGGCACAGTATGGAGCTGTATATGGGCTCAGTATGAGAGGGTCCCCCTTCTGTCTCGTCTCTCTCTGGTATTGTGGTGGTCGAACATGGCACAGTATAAAGCTGTATATGGGCTAAGTATGAGGGGGTCCCCCATCTGTCTTGTCTATGTCGGGGATGATGGTGGTTGGGTCATGAGACAGTTTGGAGCTGTATATGGGTTCAGTATGACTGGGGTCCCCCGTCTGTCTTGTATCTCTCGGGGATGGTGGTGGTCATCCATGGCACAGTATGGTGCTGTATATGGGAGTCCTCCATCTGTCTTGTATCTCTCTGGGATGATGGTGGTTGGCCATGGCACAGTATGGAGCTGTATATGGGCTCAATATGAGGGGGTCCCCCGTCTCTTGTCTCTCTCGAGGATGATGGTGGTTGGCCCATGGCACAGTATGGAGCTGTCTAAGGGGTTCCCCTTTCTGTCTTGTCTCTCTCGGGGATGATAGTGGTCGGACATGGCATAGTATGGAGCTGTAAATGGGCTCAGTATAAGGGGGTCCCCCGTCTGTCTTGTCTCTCTCTGGGATGCTGGTTGGCCCATGGCACAGTATGGAGCTGTATATGGGCTCAGTATGAGGGGGTCCCCCCGTCTGTTTTGTCTCTCTCGGGGATTGTGGTGGTCGGACATGGCACAGTATAAAGCTGTATATGGGCTCAGTATGAGGGGGTCCCCCATCTGTCTTCTCTATGTCGGGAAAGATGGTGGTTGGGTCATGAGACAGTTTGGAGCTGTATATGGGTTCAGTATGAGTGGGGTCCCCCGTCTGTCTTGTATCTCTCTGGGATGGTGGTGGTCGGCCATGGCATAGTATGGAACTGTATATGGGCTCAGTATAAGGGGGTCCCCTCTCTGTTTTGTCTCTCTCGGGGATGATGGTGGTTGGGCCATGGCACAGTATGAGGGGGTCCCCCGTCTGTCTTGTCTCTCTCGGGGATGATGGTGGTTGGGCCATGGCACAGTATGAGGGGGTCCCCTGTCTGTCTTGTCTCTCTCGGGGGATGATGGTGGTTGGCCCATGCGCAGTATGGAGCTGTATATGGGCTCAGTATGAGGGGGTCCTCCGCCTTTCTTGTCCCTCTCAGGGATTTTGGTTTGCCCATGGCACAGTATGGAGCTGTATAAGGGGGTCCCCCCGTCTGTCTTGTCTCTTTTGGAAATGGTGGTGGTCAGACATGGCACAGTATGGAGCTGTATATGGGCTCAGTATGAGGGGGTCCCCCCGTCTGTCTTGTCTCTCTCGGGGATGGTGGTGGTCGCCCATGGCACAGTATGGAGCTGTATATAGGGGTCCCCCCGTCTGTCTTGTCTCTTTTGGAAATGGTGGTGGTCAGACATGGCACAGTATGGAGCTGTATATGGGCTCAGTATGAGGGGTCCCCCGTCTGTCTTGTCTCTCTCAGGGATGGTGGTTGGCCCATGGCGCAGTATGAAGCTGTATGAGGGGGTCCTCTGTCTATCTTGTCCCTCTCGGGGATTGTGGTTTGCCCCTGGCACAGTATGGAGCTGTATAAGGGGGTCCCCCCATCTGTCTTGTCTCTCTCGGGGAATGATGGTGGTCGCCCATGGCACAGTATGGAGCTGTATATGGGCTCAGTATGAGGGGGTCCCCCCGTCTGTCTTGTCTCTCTCGGGGATGGTGGTGGTCGCCCATGGCACAGTATGGAGCTGTATATAGGGGTCCCCCGTCTGTCTTGTCTCTCTCGGGGATGATGGTGGTTGGCCCATGGCACAGTATGGAGCTGTATATGGGGGTCCCCCCGTCTGTCTTGTCTCTCTCGGGAATGATGGTGGTTGGCAATGGCACAGTATGGAGCTGTATATGGGCTCAGTATGAGGGGGTCCCCCATCTCTTGTCTCTCTCTGGGATGGTGGTTGGCCCATGCTACAGTATGGAGCTGTATATGGGCTCAGTAGAAGGGGGTCCCCTGTCTGTCTTGTCTCTCTCGGGGATGGTGGTTGGACCATGGCGCAGTAGGGAGCTGTATAAGGGTGTCCCCCGTCTGTCTTGTCTCTCTCGGGGATGGTGGTCGCCCATGGCGCAGTATGGAGCTGTATATGGGCTCAGTATGAGGGGGTCCCCCATCTCTTGTCTCTCTCTGGGATGGTGGTTGGCCCATGCTACAGTATGGAGCTGTATATGGGCTCAGTAGAAGGGGGTCCCCTGTCTGTCTTGTCTCTCTCGGGGATGGTGGTTGGACCATGGCGCAGTAGGGAGCTGTATAAGGGTGTCCCCCGTCTGTCTTGTCTCTCTCGGGGATGGTGGTCGCCCATGGCGCAGTATGGAGCTGTATATGGGCTCAGTATGAGGGGGTCCCCCGTCTGTCTTGTCTCTCTCGGGGATGGTGGTCGCCCATGGCACAGTATGGAGCTGTATATGGGCTCAGTATGAGGGGGTCCCCCGTCTATCTTGTCTCTCTCGATGATGGTGGTGGTCGCCCATGGCACAGTATGGAGCTGTATATGGGGGTCCCCCGTCTGTCTTGTCTCTCTCGTAGATGGTGGTGGATGGTAGAGACGTCTTCTCTATAGTTTGGTGTTCTATGGGATGGGTGTTAGTGAATTCCTCTCTTCTCTTATAATTGAATTGGGGGGGGGGGGTTCTTTTCCTCCCAGACTGTCAATATGAATTATTAGTATACAGGCTGTATATAGCGCCCTCAGTCTGCAGAGCACTTTATAGTCATTAGGTGGAGATGGTCCAGTTACCATATGACTGGTCGTAGTGAGCCATTCCTGGCCAGCATTTGGGGGGTTAATCCAGCGTTTAGTCTGCAGACAGAACAGTCTGAGCGGAGCACACGGGGTTAAAGAGTCACCTGCAGCGGGGGAGGCCGGCTGTAAAGTGATCCGGGGGCTCAGGAAGGGGGGGGGTTATTGTCCCGGGAGGGGGGAGATGAGGAGAGAGTGAAGTGTTCCAGAGGTGAGCTGGCTTCCTCCGTCGCAGACAGGGATCCCCCCCCCCCACCACCGCAGCTGGAGGAGCTTAACGTCCCACTGACTAATACAGAGTCCCCCCCCCCCCAAATTGTTCCGCTATACTAGACACCCACCAACTGTTCCGTAATACAACCCCCCAACTGTTCCTCTATACAATCCCCCCAACTCTTCCGTAATATAACACCCCCCCAATTGTTCTCACATAGAACACCCCTCCTTGCCCCCCCCCCCACCAATCCCTAACTGTTCCAATATACAATACCCCCTAATTATTCCACCATCTAGAAAACAACCCCCAATTATCCCAACTGATACTTTAATATGATAACCCCCCCCCCCCACTTGCATCAGATCCTCCCCCCCCTTTACATCAGGGTCCCCATCAGATCCCCCCTTTGCATCAGTGTCCCCATCAGATTCACCCCCCCCCCCCTTTGCATCAGGGTCCCCATCAGATTTACCCCCCCCCCCTTTACATCAGGGTCCCCATCAGATTCACCCCCCCTTTACATCAGGGTCCCCATCAGATTCACCCCCTCCCTTTGCATCAGGGTCCCCATCAGATCCCCCCCCCCCTTTGCATCAGTGTCCCCATCAGATTCCCCCCCTTTGCATCAGTGTCCCCATCAGATTCCCCCCCTTGCATCAGTGTCCCCATCAGATTCCCCCCCTTGCATCAGTGTCCCCATCAGATCCCCCCCCCCCCCCTTTGCATCAGTGTCCCCATCAGATCCCCCCCCCCTTTGCATCAGTGTCCCCATCAGATTCCCCCCCTTTGCATCAGTGTCCCCATCAGATTCCCCCCCTTGCATCAGTGTCCCCATCAGATCCCCCCCCCCTTTGCATCAGTGTCCCCATCAGATCCCCCCCCCCCCTTGCATCAGTGTCCCCATCAGATTCCCCCCCTTGCATCAGTGTCCCCATCAGATCCCCCCCCCCCTTTGCATCAGTGTCCCCATCAGATCCCCCCCCCCTTGCATCAGTGCCCCATCAGATTCCCCCCCTTGCATTAGTGTCCCCATCAGATCCCCCCCCCCCTTGGCATCAGTGTCCCCATCAGATCCCCCCCCCCTTTTCATCAGTGTCCCCATCAGATTCCCCCCCTTGCATCAGTGTCCCCATCAGATCCCCCCCTTTGCATCAGTGTCCCCATCAGATCCCCCCCCTTTGCATCAGGGTCCCCATCAGATCCCCCCCCCCTTTGCATCAGTGTCCCCATCAGATTCCCCCCCTTTGCATCAGTGTCCCCATCAGATTCCCCCCCTTGCATCAGTGTCCCCATCAGATCCCCCCCCCCTTTGCATCAGTGTCCCCATCAGATCCCCCCCCCCCCTTGCATCAGTGTCCCCATCAGATTCCCCCCCTTGCATCAGTGTCCCCATCAGATCCCCCCCCCTTTGCATCAGTGTCCCCATCAGATCCCCCCCCCCCCTTGCATCAGTGCCCCATCAGATTCCCCCCCTTGCATCAGTGTCCCCATCAGATCCCCCCCCCCTTTTCATCAGTGTCCCCATCAGATTCCCCCCCTTGCATCAGTGTCCCCATCAGATCCCCCCCTTTGCATCAGTGTCCCCATCAGATCCCCCCCTTTGCATCAGGGTCCCCATCAGATCCCCCCCTTTGCATCAGGGTCCCCATCAGATCCCCCCTTTGCATCAGTGTGCCCATCAGATCCCCCCCTTTGCATCAGTGTGCCCATCAGATCCCCCCTTGCATCAGGGTCCCCACCAGATTCACCCCCCCCCCCTTTGCATCAGACCCCCCCCCCCCCCGTGTCAGGTGGAAGTGGAGGTCATAGGCAGTCTGTGTCGCTGACCTCGGCTTTGGGCCGGATACAATCCTTGTAGGGGATGTGGATAGTTTGGAGACCCCCCCCCCCATCTCTCCCCTATACACAACCTCCCTGTTGGGTTATATCTGCCCAACTTCCCCAGCCCCAGCCCCCACCCACATGAGTCTCTGTTCTCTTGCTGCGTTTTGGGCCTGTCTGCAGCACAGCCGGTATGGATATCAGTGGGGGGGGGGGGGCTTACCGTATTCCAGGACTGTAGTTCATCCATTGTGCTGGCTGCAATTATGAGGGATAAACCCTGAGGGGGGGGGGTGACTTTCCTGATGTTACCCCTCTGCCCAGCCGCTAGGGTGCTGGGTGTGGGGGGGTTAAAGATCAGATTACTGAAAAGGAATAGACTGACACCATCTTCCACTTCACCGGCAGTGAAAGAGTTAAATCTGCATCAAGAAGGGGGTAGAGGGGCTTTTTTAACCACGTTTTTGGGTTAATTCCTGCCATGGGGGAGCCTCTGGCAGTGCAGGGGTTAACTCCTTGCCTGGGGATGTGTGAGCCTCTGGTAGTGTGGGGGTAATTCCTGGCTGGGGGTTTGTGAGCCACTGACAGTGCGGGGGTAATTCCTGGCTGGGAGGGGGGGGGAGTCATTGACAGTGCGGGGGTAATTCCTGGCCGGAAAGGGGGGAGTCATTGACAGTGCGGGGGTAATTCCTGGCCGGGAGGGGGGGACTTTCTGGCAGTGTGGGGGTAATTCCTGGCCGGGAGGGGGGGGAGTCACTGACAGTGTGGGGGTAATTCCTGGCCGGGGGGGGGGGCTCTGGCAGTGCAGGGGTTATTCCTGGCTGGGGGTGTGTGAGCCTCTGATAGTGTGGGGGTAATTCCTGGCCCGGAGGGGGGGGGAGTCACTGACAGTGTGGGGGCAATTCTTGGCCGGGGGGGGGGGGCCTCTGGCAGTGCAGGGGTTATTCCTGGCTGGGGGTGTGTGAGCCTCTGGCAGTGTGGGGTAATTCCTGGCCGGGAGGGGGGGGGGGTCACTGACAGTGTGGGGGTAATTCCTGGCTGGGGGGGGGGGACTCTCTGGCAGTGCGGGGTTAATTCCTAGCTGGGGGTTTGTGAGCCACTGACAGTGCGGGGGTAATTCCTGGCCGGGAAGGGGGGGGAGTCATTGACAGTGCGGGGGTAATTCCTGGCCGGGAAGGGGGGGAGTCATTGACAGTGCGGGGGTAATTCCTGGCCGGGAGGGGGGGCTCTGGCAGTGCAGGGGTTATTCCTGGCTGGGGGTGTGTGAGCCTCTGATAGTGTGGGGGTAATTCCTGGCCCGGAGGGGGGGGAGTCACTGACAGTGTGGGGGCAATTCTTGGCGGGGGGGGCCTCTGGCAGTGCAGGGGTTATTCCTGGCTGGGGGTGTGTGAGCCTCTGGCAGTGTGGGGTAATTCCTGGCCCGGAGGGGGGGGAGTCACTGACAGTGTGGGGGTAATTCCTGGCCGGGGGGGGGGCTCTGGCAGTGCAGGGGTTATTCCTGGCTGGGGGTGTGTGAGCCTCTGGCAGTGTGGGGTAATTCCTGGCCGGGAGGGGGGGGGAGTCACTGACAGTGTGGGGGTAATTCCTGGCCGGAAGGGGGGGACTCTGGCAGTGTGGGGGTAATTCCTGGCTGGGGGGTGTGTGAGCCTCTGGCAGTGCGGGGGTAATTCCTGGCCGGGGAGCCTCTGGCAGTGCAGGGGTAATTCCTGGCTGGGAGGGGGGGAGCCTCTGGCAGTGCAGGGTTAATTTCTGGCCGGGAGGGGGGGGGGCCTCTGGCAGTGCAGGGTTATTTTTTGCCCGGGAGGGGGGAGCATCTGGCAGTGTGGGGGTAATTTCTGGCCTGGAGGGGGGGGCCTCTGGAAATGCGGAGGTTAATTTCTGGCCTGGAGGGGGGGAGCCTCTGGTAGTGTGGAGGTTAATTTCTGGCTGGGGGAGCCTCTGGCAGTGCAGGGGTTAATGGTTAACCCCCTTCTCTCCCTCCCGGGGTTGGAAGGGGGCAGTTGGCGGAGTTCGGGGTGGAATGAAGGTGAAGCTGCCAAACCCCAGCGGATCTGAGGAGGATTTTCCTACAACTCTCTTCTCTTCTCCCATCACTTAACCCCCTCCGCTCCGCACAGCTCCATCCTGACACCCCAACCATCATCTGTCCATGTCACCCCGCAGTGGGAGGGGCCAACTCATGAACCCAGAAGAGCACTGAGAACCATCATCTGAATTCACCCCCCATAGACTGTGTACTGGAATGAGGGGCAGAAGACAAGGAGTACACTTATCATGATGGGAGTGGTGGTAGTGGAGAGGGGATAATGGGGATGGTAGTAATAGAGAGAGAATGATCGGGTTAGAGAGGATGATAGAGGTGGTGGTAATGGAAGGACTATGGTGGGGGTGGTAGTAGTGGGGAGACTATGATTAAGTTGTAGTGGTGGGGGGGGGGGAGGATGATAGAGGTGGTGGTAATGGAAGGACTATGGTGGGGGTGGTAGTAGTGGGGAGACTATGATTAAGTTGTAGTGGTGGGGGGGGGGAGGATGATAGAGGTGGTGGTAATGGAAGGACTATGGTGGGGGTGGTAGTAGTGGGGAGACTATGATTAAGTTGTAGTGGTGGGGGGGGGGGGAGGATGATAGAGGTGGTGGTAATGGATGGACTATGGTGGGGGTGGTAGTAGTGGGGAGACTATGATGAAGTGGTAGTGGTGGGGGAAGGATGATAGAGGTGGTGGTAATGGAAGGACTATGGTGGGGGTGGTAGTAGTGGGGAGCCTATGATTAAGTTGTAGTGGTGGAGGGAGGATGATAGAGGTGGTGGTAATGGAAGGAGTATGGTGGGGGTGGTAGTAGTGGGGAGACTGTGATGAAGTGGTAGTGGTGGGGGGAGGATGATATAGGTGGCAGTAATGGAAGGAGTATGGTGGGGTGGTAGTAGTCCGGAGACTATGATGAAGTGGTAGCAGAGGGTGGAGAATGATTGAGTGGTGGTTTTGGGAGATTGTTATGAAGACAGTGGTAGTTAATAGAGGATAATAGGGTGGTAATGGTAAAGAGTGTGTGATGGGGGTTGTGGTGTGATGATGGAAGAAGTAGCGAGCGTATGAAGAGGAGATGGTAGAGAAAGGAGTATGATGGGGGTGGTAGTAGTAGAGAGAGTATGATAGGGATGGTAGTACTGGTGAGAATATGAGGGGGTGGTGGTACTGGAGAGAGTATGAAGGGGTTGGTGGTACTGGTGAGAGTATGACGGGAGAAGTGGTACTGGTGAGAGTATGACGGGAGAAGTGGTACTGGTGAGAGTATGACGGAGGTGGTGGTACTGGTGAGAGTATGACGGGAGAAGTGGTACTGGTGAGAGTATGATGGGGTGGGGGTATTGGTGAGAGTATGACGGAGGTGGTGGTACTGGCGAGAGTATGACGGAGGTGGTGGTACTGGTGAGAGTATGACGGGAGAAGTGGTACTGGTGAGAGTATGACGGAGGTGGTGGTACTGGTGAGAGTATGATGGGGTGGGGGTACTGGTGAGAGTATGACGGGAGAAGTGGTACTGGTGAGAGTATGATGGGGTGGGGGTACTGGTGAGAGTATGATGGGGTGGGGGTACTGGTGAGAGTATGACGGAGGTGGTGGTACTGGTGAGAGTATGATGGGGTGGGGGTACTGGTGAGAGTATGAGGGGGGTGTCGGTAATGGTGAGAGTATAACAGGGGTGGAAGTGGAGGAAGAATGATGGGGTTGGTTGAATGATGGGGTAGGGGTAGTGGAAGGAGTGGGATGGGGGTTGGTGGAAGAAGTGAAATAATGAGGGTAGTAGTAGAGTATGATGGTGTGTCATAGAGAAGATAATGGGGGTAGTACTGGGTGTAGAATGATGAGGGTAGTAGTGTCCACCATTGATGAGTTCGGGCCACACTGATTATCACCTTGATCTCTTTATTGATAAATAAGACACATAGATACATTGTGGAGGCCAGGAGCCCCATATATCACATCTGTCACCCCCCCACCCCCCATACATTGTCCTCTAGATTATAAAATATGATGTCACTCCGCTTACAGCCAGTTTCTGGAGATTCGGGAAAGTTCGATGACAGTCGGCACACCTTCAGGAGGATTGCATCCCTCTTCTGACTCCAGAGAAAGGTGTAAATGGGCAGCCATGGCACCTGCATATACCATAACGCCTTCATTCTGTACTTCCGCCCAGCCTGGGGGGGTGATGGGTGGAGTAGTTGTCTTTGGAATGGACTTTGTTGTCCTCCCGGAATCCCCCTTCTGCTTGTTGTTGGTAATCTGGGAACCACAGTTATTCAGACCTATAAAATAGGAAGCCAGGTGTTCCCAGTCCCGCCCACTGCAAGCTCCTCCCTATCTCTGACACGGGGGAGAAAGATACAGAGGGAGTAGACCCGCCCACGAGGTACTGCAGAATATGATATAAACAGGGCAGATGTATGGAGTGGACTGTGCCTTTATTTCAGTTGTGGTGTTGGCTGGAGACCAATGGAAGCTTATATAAAATTGGTGATCAGTGCATGCCCCGCCCCCTGCACATACTGACCAGTCCTTATAGAAAGAATTCGGGCCCCTGTTGGAGGCTTTGGGTGGAGGTGAAAATCTGGCCTAAAGATACATGCGTCCTGTTCAATCTTCTTTCTCTCTCGGAGCTGTGGTGGTCTCTCCCCTGTGATTGGCCGGAGTTCTTTTTCTGGCTTCTAGTTGTCATACCTTCAGGCTGTGGTCTGGGGGTGTCTGTGGGGGTCCCCCAGAGCTGCCATTAGGTTCTGATCGCCGTCTTCCTCTCTCTGTCCTTTCCCTGCCGAGACAAAAAAAAGTCATTATTGGGTGGGGAGGGTGAAAGCTGTGCAGTCTTATGTAGTGTCTCCAGACTCTAACCGTCTCCTGTACTATGTCTGCAGTCTCTGACCGTCTCCTATAGTATGTCTCCAGTCTCTGACCGTCTCCTATACTATGTCTCCAGACTCTAACCGTCTCCTGTACTATGTCTGCAGTCTCTGACCGTCTCCTATAGTATGTCTTCAGTCTCTGACCGTCTCCTATACTATGTCTCCGGTCTCTGACCATCTCCTATAGTATGTCTCCAGTCTCTGACCGTCTCCTATACTATGTCTCCGGTCTCTGACCATCTCCTATAGTATGTCTCCAGTCTCTGACCGTCTCCTATACTATGTCTCCGGTCTCTGACCATCTCCTATAGTATGTCTCCAGTCTCTGACCATCTCCTATAGTATGTCTCCAGTCTCTGACCGTCTCCTATACTATGTCTCCAGTCTCTGACCGTCTCCTATAGTATGTCTCCAGTCTCTGACCGTCTCCTATACTATGTCTCCGGTCTCTGACCATCTCCTATAGTATGTCTCCAGTCTCTGACCATCTCCTATAGTATGTCTCCAGTCTCTGACCGTCTCCTATACTATGTCTCCAGTCTCTGACCGTCTCCTATAGTATGTCTCCAGTCTCTGACCGTCTCCTGTACTATGTCTGCAGTCTCTGACCGTCTCCTGTACTATGTCTGCAGTCTCTGACCGTCTCCTATAGTATGTCTCCAGTCTCTGACCGTCTCCTGTACTATGTCTGATAGGAGCACCATGTGTGTATCTCCACGTCCCATCTCCTGATAGGAGCACCAATTATGTGTCCTACAACCATCATCCCATCTTCTGGTAGAAGCTCCATTTGTGTCCCACCACCGTCCAATCTTCAGATAGGAGAACCATTTGTGTCCCACTACTATCCCATCTTCTGATAGGAGCAGCATTTGTGTTCCACAAAAGTCCAAACTTCTGATAGGAGAACCATTTGTGTCCCATCTCTACCCCATGTTCTGATAGAACTATTTGTGTCCCACCACCGTCCCATCTCCTGATAGGAGCACCATGTGTGTCCCACCACCGTCCCATCTCCTGATAGGAGCACCATGTGTGTCCCTCCACCGTCCCATCTCCTGATAGGAGCACCATGTGTGTCCCTCCACCGTCCCATCTCCTGATAGGAGCACCATGTTTGTCCCTCCACCGTCCCATCTCCTGATAGGAGCACCATGTGTGTCCCTCCACCGTCCCATCTCCTGATAGGAGCACCATGTGTGTCCCACCACCGTCCCATCTCCTGATAGGAGCACCATGTGTGTCCCACCACTGTCCCATCTCCTGATAGGAGAACTATTTGTGTCCCACCACCGTCCCATCTTCTGATAGGACTATTTGTGTCCCACAACCATCCCGTTTTGTGATGGAAGCACCGTGTCCCTCATGGAGCGAGTTTTTCTCCATTATGAATCCACGTCACCAGCTGGTATTCTAGAAGCCGTCTTGACGAGTGGTGACATTAGAGGTGGTGACGGCTTTGTTGGCCCTTTAAACGCTTGGCCCTGGATGAGAGTGTCGGTGTGGGGCTCTGTCTGTACTGACACACTAAATCCCCACATTCCTCACCGGGATGTTTACGTGACGCTTCTGGTATTCGCTCGATTTCCACTAACTCACTCTGGAGAAGAACTTTTTTTTTACAATCTACTTAAAAATGGAAAATTTGGGCAAAGTCTCCGCCTGTCCACAAAGCCATTTTGTCTGAGTGCGGCAGGCGAGCCTCGCGTCCAGGATCCCTCCCGAGGCTCCGGCTGACAGTCAACTGCCAGCATTTATTTCCATTTTATGAGGTTTTTCTGGGCTTCTAGAGTAAATATATAAAGGCAAAAAGTACAGCAAATTACACAGAGCGGAGAATAGTCAAACAGAAAACACGCAGCGCCTCCCGCCAACCCCAAATCATAACAGTCCTAGAGCCAGCGCAAACACCGGGTCTGCCGCAGCCAGGGGAGGGTGGGCACTGACCCCTAAACCAGGAGCAGGTGGCACCCGGATCTCCAGAGGACGTGGCTCAGATTCCACATCTGCTCAATGCACAGACCGCAGATTTACCACCATAGAAAGAGCTGCCGTAACCCATAGCAACCTGGTTTCCCCTTTACTAGCTCCCGGTCAGGGCAGAGCAGACATGGCTTGTGATTGGTGGCGCTGAATAAACGCCCACTGCTCATCAATATCTCACTTCATTCTCTCGTAAATCTAGCAGATGAGGAATTTGTTCATCTCTATATTGCTACCATGATATGGAGAACATCAAATCCATTCATCTTACCTTGACAGGCTCTGCTCAGTACAGCCTTCCTCACCCCTCTCCGCTTAGTAAATACCCCCTAAAGTCATGTTCCCAACTCCTCCAGCAAATTTATCCTAACACAGCCAGCTAGAACGGAACCCGGCTGCTCCTGAGGGTCACACACAAACTAAAATCCTCCAGTATTGGCCGCCATTCTGCCCAGAGCTGGCTTGTGCCCCAGGCTGCAAGGGCTGTCCTGGAGGGCTGCAGGGGTAGATTGGGAAGGGGCTGTCCTGTAGTGCTGTGGAGGGTTAATCAGAGGGGGCTGTCCTGGAGGCTGCCGAGGGTTAATTGGAAAGGGCTGTCCTGGAGGGCCATAGACGGGTTAATTGAAGGGGGCTGTCCTGGAGGGCCATAGACGGGTTAATTGAAGGGGGCTGTCCTGGAGGATTTTGGAGAGTTAATTGGAAGGGTCTGTCCTGCTGGGCCATGGGGGGTTTATCGGATGGTGCCCCTGAGAGCTGTTGGGGGTTAATTGGAAGTGGTTGTCATGGAGGGCCACGGGTGTGGGGGGGGGGGGGATGGGTTAATTGGAAGGGGCTGTCCTGGAGGGCCAATGAGGGTGGGGGATTATCGGAAGGTGCTGTCCCTGAGAGCTGGTGGGGGTTGATTGGAAAGGGCTGTCCTGGAGGGCCATGGGGGGGGTTAATTGGTAGGGGTTGTCTTGGAGGGCCATGTGGGTTAATTGGGAGAGGCTGTCCTGGAGGGCCATGGGGGGGTTAATTGGTAGGGGTTGTCCTGGAGGATTTTGGAGAGTTAATTGGAAGGCTCTGTCCTGCTTGGCCATGGGGGGTTTATCGAATGGTGCCCCTGAGAGCTGTTGGGGGTTAATTGGAAGTGGTTGTCATGGAGGGCCACGGATGTGGGGGGGGGGGGTGGGTTAATTGGAAGGGGCTGTCCTGGAGGGCCAATGGGGGTGGGGGATTATCGGAAGGTGCTGATCCTAAAAGCTGTTGGTGGTTAATTGGAAGGGACTGTCCTGTAGTACCCATGGGGGTTTAATCGGAAGGGCCTGATCTGGAATGCTGAAGAGTAGTTAATGATGGGAAGGGGCTGTCTTGGAGGGTCATGGCAATGGGGGGTTGAGTTTGGATGGAGCTATTCTGGAGGACCATGGAGGGGGTGTAAGATCGAAAGTGGCTGTCCTGGAGTGTGTAGAGGTAGATCAGAATGGAATTTTCCATAAGGATGAGGAAAGGCGTAGGCTGGAAGGGGCTGTCCCAGGGGACCCTGGTGGTGAATCGAATGGAGCTATGTTCCCCCCCCCCCCCCCATCATGGCCCCATTAGGCCATCTATTTTTTTTGAGGTGGGTGAGTGTTATGCCGAGTGTCATCTAATATATGTCACCACAATGATGATATCTGAAGAACATGGTGTCTTTCAGGAAGTCCCCATGTAGTGAGGCATTCTGGGTAATGTCACTGATCATCTGTTTTGGCCATTATGGACCTTTTTATGGCCGCAAACATTGCAACATCGTCCAGTAAATGTGTGGAAGAATTCCATCTCCCAGAGCCGGTCATCATTCCCGTTATTTTCTTCCTTGCTACCGTCAACCAGAATTTTCCAGATCCGATCTGTCTCTCCATCAGTGGAATATTATCCCAACCCTTGGGGGTTCCCCAAGGCTCTGTTCTTGGACCCCTCCTCTGCTCTATCTACACCGCCCCCCTCCATGACTTTTCCCCCCCGCCCATGCCCCCCTCCGTGACTTTTCTATCAAAATTAGTTATGCAACCATCAATCCCTCCCCCCATGCCAGGGTACTCGGTGTAATCCTGGACTCTGACCGGTCCTATCAGCCCCAAATCCAATGGCTTGTAGACTTCACTTCCGCAACATCTCTAAAATTCGCCTCTGGGGTCTGTTGGGGGCATCGTCTGTCTTTCCCTTGTGTGGTGGAGGGGTGATGGACGGATGAATTGTGACCCCTGATACACGGCTCACGTGGTTCTGTTGATGTTGGTGTATGGTTACGGTGTTGGTGGTGTCATTGGGATTTATAACCGAGACCAGTGCCAGAATTGGAGTCATCCCTGATTCCAGTAGAAGCTCTTATTGGTGACCCAGCTCTGTAATATTCCAGCCAATGTATCTCACATTCTCTCCCTTGTGCCCCTTGCCCCGGCTCGCCCTAAATTGGACTCTTCCATATAATTCACTGACCCACAGCAGCCAATCGTATGTCAGTGAAGTAAAATACTTCAATATACTGATTTGTATAGAGATATAAAGTGAGGCTCCCTGGAGAGGAGGCCAGGAGAACGGACATGTTCCGATCATTCCTGAATATTCCTCTTATATCTCCTTATGAGTTCTTCCCGTACATCGCAGGAAGCAGTGAGATGAGGATTATTATTATTATTATTATGGAGGACGCAGTGAGATGAGGATTATTATTATTATTATGGAGGACGCAGTGGGATGAGGATTATTATTATTATTATGGAGGACGCAGTGAGATGAGGATTATTATTATTATTATGGAGGACGCAGTGGGATGAGGATTATTATTATTATTATGGAGGACGCAGTGAGATGAGGATTATTATTATTATTATGGAGGACGCAGTGGGATGAGGATTATTATTATTATTATTATGGAGGACGCAGTGGGATGAGGATTATTATTATTATTATTATGGAGGACGCAGTGGGATGAGGATTATTATTATTATTATTATGGAGGACGCAGTGGGATGAGGATTATTATTATTATGGAGGACGCAGTGGGATGAGGATTATTATTATTATTATTATGGAGGACGCAGTGGGATGAGGATTATTATAGTTATTATTATTATGGAGGACGCAGTGAGATGAGGATTATTATTATGGAGGACGCAGTGGGATGAGGATTATTATTATTATTATTATGGAGGACGCAGTGGGATGAGGATTATTATTATTATTATTATGGAGGACGCAGTGGGATGAGGATTATTATAGTTATTATTATTATGGAGGACGCAGTGAGATGAGGATTATTATTATGGAGGACGCAGTGGGATGAGGATTATTATTATTATTATGGAGGACGCAGTGGGATGAGGATTATTATTATTATTATTATGGAGGACGCAGTGGGATGAGGATTATTATTATTATTATTATGGAGGACGCAGTGGGATGAGGATTATTATTATTATTATTATGGAGGACGCAGTGGGATGAGGATTATTATTATTATTATGGAGGACGCAGTGGGATGATTATTATTATTATTATGGAGGACGCAGTGGGATGAGGATTATTATTATTATTATTATGGAGGACGCAGTGGGATGAGGATTATTATTATTATTATTATGGAGGACGCAGTGGGATGAGGATTATTATTATTATTATTATGGAGGACGCAGTGGGATGAGGATTATTATTATTATTATTATGGAGGACGCAGTGGGATGAGGATTATTATTATTATTATTATTATTATTATGGAGGACGCAGTGGGATGAGGATTATTATTATTATTATTATTATTATGGAGGACGCAGTGGGATGAGGATTATTATTATTATGGAGGACGCAGTGGGATGAGGATTATTATTATTATTATTATGGAGGACGCAGTGGGATGAGGATTATTATTATTATTATTATGGAGGACGCAGTGGGATGAGGATTATTATTATTATTATTATGGAGGACGCAGTGGGATGAGGATTATTATTATTATTATTATTATTATTATGGAGGACGCAGTGGGATGAGGATTATTATTATTATTATTATGGAGGACGCAGTGAGATGAGAATTATTATTATTATTATGGAGGACGCAGTGGGATGAGAATTATTATTATTATGGAGGACGCAGTGGGATGAGGATTATTATTATTATTATTATTATTATGGAGGACGCAGTGGGATGAGGATTATTATTATTATGGAGGACGCAGTGGGATGAGGATGATTATTATTATTATTATTATTATTATGGAGGACGCAGTGGGATGAGAATTATTATTATTATTATTATGGAAGACGCAGTGGGATGAGAATTATTATTATTAATATTATTATGGAGGACGCAGTGGGATGAAGATTATTATTATTATGGAGGACGCAGTGGGATGAGGATTATTATTATTATTATTATTATGGAGGACGCAGTGGGATGAGGATTATTATTATTATTATGGAGGACGCAGTGGGATGAGAATTATTATTATGGAGGACGCAGTGGGATGAAGATTATTATTATTATGGAGGACGCAGTGAGATGAGAATTATTATTATTATGGAGGACGCAGTGGGATGAGGATTATTATTATTATGGAGGACGCAGTGAGATGAGAATTATTATTATTATTATTATGGAGGACGCAGTGGGATGAGGATTATTATTATTATTATGGAGGACGCAGTGGGATGAGGATTATTATTATTATTATTATGGAGGACGCAGTGGGATGAGGATTATTATTATTATTATTATGGAGGATGCAGTGAGATGGGAATTATTATTATTATGGAGGCTGCAGTGGGATGAGGATTATTATTATTATTTTTATTATGGAGGACGCAGTGAGATGAGAATTATTATTATTATGGAGGACGCAGTGAGATGAGAATTATTATTATTATTATGGAGGACGCAGTGAGATGAGAATTATTATTATGGAGGACGCAGTGAGATGAGAATTATTATTATTATTATGGAGGACACAGTGAGATGAGGATTATTATTATTATGGAGGACGCAGTGGGATGAGGATTATTATTATTATTATGGAGGACGCAGTGGGATGAGGATTATTATTATTATGGAGGACGCAGTGGGATGAGGATTATTATTATTATTATTATGGAGGACGCAGTGGGATGAGGATTATTATTATTATTATTATGGAGGACGCAGTGGGATGAGGATTATTATTATTATTATTATTATTATTATGGAGGACGCAGTGAGATGAGAATTATTATTATTATTATTATGGAGGACGCAGTGGGATGAAGATTATTATTATTATGGAGGACGCAGTGAGATGAGGATTATTATTATTATTATGGAGGCTGCAGTGAGATGATAATTAATATTATAATAATATTGGAGGCTGCAGTGAGATGAGGTTTATTATTCTGTATAATATTGGAGGATGTATGAGATCTGATTTGGAGAACTGTCTGCACGGTGAAGTGGCTGAAATATTGAGAAATACGGGGACAAATATGAGTATTTACTTTAAATAAAAAAAAAAAGAGGACAGACCGCAGAAGGAAGGGAGGCTTCTGCTGTAATAAGTCATCTAATTTAGTCGGAAACTTTATAGAACTTTCATGGGTATGAAAATCTTAGTAAGGGATCATATGGAGGTACTATTGTTCGACTGGTGTGCACAGTAGAAGTACAAAGTACATGGCCTTCATACATTCTATGGGGGTATGTAGATGGTGAATCGATTTTGGTCTAATGCTTGGTTGGGGAAAGATCAGAGTCTATAGGAGGTCTGGTTCCTGGTTGGGGACAGATCGGAGGTCTGGTTCCTGGTTGGGAAAGATCAGAGTCTATAGGAGGTCTGGTTCCAGGATGGGGACAGATCGGAGGCCTGGTTCCTGGTTGGGGACAGATCAGAGTATGTAGGAGGTATGGTTCCTGGTTGGGGACAGATCGGAGGTCTGGTTCCTGGTTGGGGACAGATCGGAGGTCTGGTTCCTGGTTGGGGACAGATCAGAGTCTATAGGAGGTCTGGTTTCTGATTGGGGACAGATCGGAGTATGTAGGAGGTCTGGTTCCTGGTTGGGGACAGATCGGAGGCCTGGTTCCTGGTTGGGGACAGATCAGAGTATGTAGGAGGTCTGGTTCCTGGTTGGGGACAGATTGGAGGTCTGGTTCCTGGTTGGGGACAGATCGGAGGTCTGGTTCCTGGTTGGGGACAGATCGGAGGTCTGGTTCCTGGTTGGAGACAGATCAGAGTCTATAGGAGGTCTGGTTTCTGATTGGGGACAGATCGGAGTATGTAGGAGGTCTGGTTCCTGGTTGGGGACAGATCGGAGTCTATAGGAGGTCTGGTTCCTGGTTGGGGACAGATCGGAGGTCTGGTTCCTGGTTGGGGACAGATCGGAGTATGTAGGAGGTCTGGTTCCTGGTTGGGGACAGATCGGAGGTCTGGTTTCTGGTTGGGGACAGATCAGAGTATGTAGGAGGTTTGGTTTGTGGTTGGGGACAGATCGGAGGTCTGGTTCCTGGTTGGGAAAGATCAGAGTCTATAGGAGGTCTGGTTCCTGGTTGGGGACAGATCGGAGGTCTGGTTCCTGGTTGGGGACAGATCAGAGTCTATAGGAGGTCTGGTTTGTGGTTGGGGACAGATCAGAGTATGTAGGAGGTCTGGTTCCTGGTTGGGGACAGATCGGAGGTCTGATTCCTGGTTGGGGACAGATCGGAGGTCTGGTTCCTGGTTGGGGACAGATGAGAGTATGTAGGAGGTCTGGTTTGTGGTTGGGGACAGATCGGAGGTCTGGTTTGTGGTTGGGGACAGATCAGAGTATGTAGGAGGTCTGGTTTCTGGTTGGGGACAGATCGGAGGTCTGGTTTCTGGTTGGGGACAGATCGGAGGTCTGGTTTCTGGTTGGGGACAGATCGGAGGTCTGGTTTCTGGTTGGGGACAGATCAGAGTATGTAGGAGGTTTGGTGCCTGGTTGGGTACCGACCCTTCATGTGGCCCTCACACATACATAGTGCTGCTATAGTGTATTCCTGGTTCCTTCACACCATTGTTTCTTCCTGTGTCCCCTCTTCCGCTTCAGTCATTTCTTATGTACTTCCAGCCTGGATACAGCTGGAGGTCTCCTTTTAATAGGTGACATAATCAGGAGGACCTTTCAGTATGAATATTGGGGGCTCATTCTGCCTTTCCGTACATTACTTCTAATTTCCTGTCCTGTAGGAGAAGGTTGGATCTCCCAGGATTCGGCCCCGTCACTACTGGAAGTCTTCATAGTACGGGGGTAACGCATACACATCTGCTGTACAGCCTGAGCGTCAGGAAATGGGGTGTCTGATGAGCGTCAGGAAAAGGGGTGTAAAAGTGTCAGGAAATGGGGTTGTGTAATGGTCAGATGAGTGTTGGGAAATGGGGTGTATGAGTGTCAGGTGAATGTTTGGAATGGGGTGTACGGGGGGTCAGGGATGTGTCTGGAATGGGGTGTACGGGGGGTCAGGGATGTGTCTGGAATGGGGTGTACGGGGGGTCAGGGATGTGTCTGGAATGGGGTGTACGGGGGGTCAGGGATGTGTCTGGAATGGGGTGTACGGGGGGTCAGTGAAGTGTCTGGAATGGGGTGTACGGGGGGTCAGGGATGTGTCTGGAATGGGGTGTACGGGGGGTCAGGGATGTGTCTGGAATGGGGTGTACGGGGGTCAGTGAAGTGTCAGGAATGGGGTGTACGGGGGTCAGTGAAGTGTCTGGAATGGGGTGTACGGGGGTCAGTGAAGTGTCTGGAATGGGGTGTACGGGGGGTCAGTGATGTGTCTGGAATGGGGTGTACGGGGGGTCAGTGAAGTGTCTGGAATGGGGTATACGGGGGTCAGTGAAGTGTCAGGAATGGGGTGTACGGGGGGCAGGGGAGTGTCAGGAATGGGGTGTACGGGGGGGTCAGGGATGTGTCTGGAATGGGGTGTACGGGGGGTCAGGGATGTGTCAGGAATGGGGTGTACGGGGGGTCAGGGAAGTGTCTGGAATGGGGTGTACGGGGGGGTCAGGGAAGTGTCTGGAATGGGGTGTACGGGGGTCAGTGAAGTGTCTGGAATGGGGTGTACGGGGGTCAGTGAAGTGTCTGGAATGGGGTGTACGGGGGGTCAGTGAAGTGTCTGGAATGGGGTGTACGGGGGTCAGTGAAGTGTCTGGAATGGGGTGTACGGGGGTCAGTGAAGTGTCTGGAATAGGGTGTACGGGGGGTCAGTGAAGTGTCAGGAATGGGGTGTACGGGGGGTCAGGGAAGTGTCTGGAATTGGGTGTACGGGGGTCAGTGAAGTGTCTGGAATGGGGTGTACGGGGGTCAGTGAAGTGTCTGGAATGGGGTGTACGGGGGTCAGTGAAGTGTCTGGAATGGGGTGTACGGGGGGTCAGTGAAGTGTCTGGAATGGGGTGTACGGGGGGTCAGTGAAGTGTCAGGAATGGGGTGTACGGGGGTCAGTGAAGTGTCTGGAATGGGGTGTACGGGGGGTCAGTGAAGTGTCTGGAATGGGGTGTACGGGGGGTCAGTGAAGTGTCTGGAATGGGGTGTACAGGGGTCAGGGAAGTGTCTGGAATGGGGTGTACGGGGGTCAGTGAAGTGTCTGGAATGGGGTGTACGGGGGTCAGTGAAGTGTCTGGAATGGGGTGTACGGGGGTCAGTGAAGTGTCTGGAATGGGGTGTACGGGGGTCAGTGAAGTGTCTGGAATGGGGTGTACGGGGGTCAGTGAAGTGTCTGGAATGGGGTGTACGGGGGTCAGTGAAGTGTCTGGAATGGGGTGTACGGGGGTCAGTGAAGTGTCTGGAATGGGGTGTATGGGGGGTCAGTGAAGTGTCTGGAATGGGGTGTACGGGGGGTCAGTGAAGTGTCTGGAATGGGGTGTATGGGGGGTCAGTGAAGTGTCTGGAATGGGGTGTACAGGGGTCAGGGAAGTGTCTGGAATGGGGTGTACGGGGGGTCAGTGAAGTGTCTGGAATGGGGTGTATGGGGGGTCAGGGAAGTGTCTGGAATGGGGTGTACGGGGGGTCAGTGAAGTGTCTGGAATGGGGTGTATGGGGGGTCAGGGAAGTGTCTGGAATGGGGTGTACGGGGGGTCAGTGAAGTGTCTGGAATGGGGTGTACGGGGGTCAGTGAAGTGTCTGGAATGGGGTGTACGGGGGTCAGTGAAGTGTCTGGAATGGGGTGTACGGGGGGTCAGTGAAGTGTCTGGAATGGGGTGTATGGGGGGTCAGTGAAGTGTCTGGAATGGGGTGTATGGGGGTCAGTGAAGTGTCTGGAATGGGATGTACGGGGGTCAGTGAAGTGTCTGGAATGGGGTGTACGGGGGTCAGTGAAGTGTCTGGAATGGGGTGTACGGGGGGTCAGTGAAGTGTCTGGAATGGGGTGTACGGGGGTCAGTGAAGTGTCTGGAATGGGGTGTACGGGGGTCAGTGAAGTGTCTGGAATTGGGTGTACGGGGGTCAGTGAAGTGTCTGGGGTGTACGGGGGTCAGTGAAGTGTCTGGAATGGGGTGTACGGGGGTCAGTGAAGTGTCTGGAATGGGGTGTACGGGGGGTCAGTGAAGTGTCAGGAATGGGGTGTACGGGGGTCAGTGAAGTGTCTGAAATGGGGTGTACGGGGGGTCAGTGAAGTGTCTGGAATGGGGTGTACGGGGGGTCAGTGAAGTGTCTGGAATGGGGTGTACGGGGGGTCAGTGAAGTATCTGGAATGGGGTGTACGGGGGGTCAGTGAAGTGTCTGGAATGGGGTGTATGGGGGGTCAGTGAAGTGTCTGGAATGGGGTGTACGGGGGTCAGTGAAGTGTCTGGAATGGGGTGTACGGGGGTCAGTGAAGTGTCTGGAATGGGGTGTACGGGGGGTCAGTGAAGTGTCTGGAATGGGGTGTATGGGGGGTCAGTGAAGTGTCTGGAATGGGGTGTACAGGGGTCAGGGAAGTGTCTGGAATGGGGTGTACGGGGGTCAGGGAAGTGTCTGGAATGGGGTGTACGGGGGTCAGTGAAGTGTCTGGAATGGGGTGTACGGGGGGTCAGTGAAGTGTCTGGAATGGGGTGTACGGGGGGTCAGTGAAGTGTCTGGAATGGGGTGTACGGGGGTCAGTGAAGTGTCTGGAATGGGGTGTACGGGGGTCAGTGAAGTGTCTGGAATGGGATGTACGGGGGTCAGTGAAGTGTCTGGAATGGGGTGTACGGGGGTCAGTGAAGTGTCTGGAATGGGGTGTACGGGGGGTCAGTGAAGTGTCTGGAATGGGGTGTACGGGGGTCAGTGAAGTGTCTGGAATGGGGTGTACGGGGGGTCAGTGAAGTGTCTGGAATGGGGTGTACGGGGGTCAGTGAAGTGTCTGGAATGGGGTGTACGGGGGTCAGTGAAGTGTCTGGAATGGGGTGTACGGGGGTCAGTGAAGTGTCTGGAATGGGGTGTACGGGGGGTCAGTGAAGTGTCTGGAATGGGGTGTACGGGGGGTCAGTGAAGTGTCTGGAATGGGGTGTACGGGGGTCAGTGAAGTGTCTGGAATGGGGTGTACGGGGGGTCAGTGAAGTGTCTGGAATGGGGTGTACGGGGGTCAGTGAAGTGTCTGGAATGGGGTGTACGGGGGGTCAGTGAAGTGTCTGGAATGGGGTGTACGGGGGTCAGGGAAGTGTCTGGAATGGGGTGTACGGGGGTCAGTGAAGTGTCTGGAATGGGGTGTACGGGGGTCAGGGAAGTGTCTGGAATGGGGTGTACGGGGGGTCAGTGAAGTGTCAGGAATGGGGTGTACGGGGGGTCAGTGAAGTGTCTGGAATGGGGTGTACGGGGGTCAGTGAAGTGTCTGGAATGGGGTGTACGGGGGGTCAGTGAAGTGTCTGGAATGGGGTGTACGGGGGGTCAGTGAAGTGTCTGGAATGGGGTGTACGGGGGTCAGTGAAGTGTCTGGAATGGGGTGTACGGGGGGTCAGTGAAGTGTCTGGAATGGGGTGTACGGGGGTCAGTGAAGTGTCTGGAATGGGGTGTACGGGGGTCAGTGAAGTGTCTGGAATGGGGTGTACGGGGGTCAGTGAAGTGTCTGGAATGGGGTGTACGGGGGGTCAGTGAAGTGTCTGGAATGGGGTGTACGGGGGTCAGTGAAGTGTCTGGAATGGGGTGTACGGGGGGTCAGTGAAGTGTCTGGAATGGGGTGTACGGGGGTCAGTGAAGTGTCTGGAATGGGGTGTACGGGGGGTCAGTGAAGTGTCTGGAATGGGGTGTACGGGGGGTCAGTGAAGTGTCTGGAATGGGGTGTACGGGGGTCAGTGAAGTGTCTGGAATGGGGTGTACGGGGGTCAGTGAAGTGTCTGGAATGGGGTGTACGGGGGTCAGTGAAGTGTCTGGAATGGGGTGTACGGGGGGTCAGTGAAGTGTCTGGAATGGGGTGTACGGGGGTCAGTGAAGTGTCTGGAATGGGGTGTACGGGGGGTCAGTGAAGTGTCTGGAATAGGGTGTACGGGGGGTCAGTGAAGTGTCTGGAATGGGGTGTACGGGGGGTCAGTGAAGTGTCTGGAATGGGGTGTACGGGGGTCAGTGAAGTGTCTGGAATGGGGTGTACGGGGGGTCAGTGAAGTGTCTGGAATGGGGTGTACGGGGGGTCAGTGAAGTGTCTGGAATGGGGTGTACGGGGGGTCAGGGATGTGTCTGGAATGGGGTGTACGGGGGTCAGGGAAGTGTCTGGAATGGGGTGTACGGGGGTCAGTGAAGTGTCTGGAATGGGGTGTACGGGGGTCAGTGAAGTGTCTGGAATGGGGTGTACGGGGGGTCAGTGAAGTGTCTGGAATGGGGTGTACGGGGGGTCAGTGAAGTGTCTGGAATGGGGTGTACGGGGGGTCAGTGAAGTGTCTGGAATGGGGTGTACGGGGGTCAGGGAAGTGTCTGGAATGGGGTGTACGGGGGTCAGTGAAGTGTCTGGAATGGGGTGTACGGGGGTCAGGGAAGTGTCTGGAATGGGGTGTACGGGGGTCAGGGAAGTGTCTGGAATGGGGTGTACGGGGGGTCAGTGAAGTGTCTGGAATGGGGTGTACTGGGGTCAGTGAAGTGTCTGGAATGGGATGTACGGGGGTCAGTGAAGTGTCTGGAATGGGATGTACGGGGGTCAGTGAAGTGTCTGGAATGGGGTGTACGGGGGTCAGTGAAGTGTCTGGAATGGGGTGTACGGGGGTCAGGGAAGTGTCTGGAATGGGGTGTACGGGGGGTCAGTGAAGTAAGAGGCAGAATATTGGATTGGTGTGATCTCCATCATACAAATAATTCCTCATCGATCGTCCTCCATTCACTAGCACTACCTCTAATTCATGGAGCGCGGTGTCGGATCACACACTCAGCTGATTGGTCGTTACTCCTCTGAAAACTGACCTAAGAACACTGAAAAGTGAGCTGATTAATGGTGATCTGGGGGGATGGGAGAGGGTCCTATTCACTATACACAGGACCTCACATTTTGGTTGGAGTCTGTAGAAAGATGCTCTGTGGCCTCCTTGGTAGAGGGACCCCGGGGTGTGTTCAGCTGAACCCCGTGTCCCCCCTTTGTCTGTCAGTGTGCCGGTCATTGAGCCGGCAGTTCTCTGCAGCAGAATCAGAAAACAAAAGCAATCACATGATTGGCTACTCATGGATGACATCACTGGTTTCCACTGCTTGTGTGTTCTACGTCTAGAACGTTCATGTCATCTTCACCTCAGCACAGAGGATAGAGAAGAGGGGCAGAGTGCTGATCTGGGATCCCTCACCTGGAGTAATACCGCTTCCTACCCCTCACCTGGAGTAATACCGCTTCCTACCCCTCACCTGGAGTAATACCGCTTCCTACCCCTCACCTGGAGTAATACCACTTCCTATCCCTCACCTGGAGTAATACCACTTCCTACCCCTCACCTGGAGTAATACCACTTCCTACCCCTCACCTGGAGTAATACCACTTCCTACCCCTCACCTGGAGTAATACCACTTCCTATCCCTCACCTGGAGTAATACCATTTCCTACCCCTCACCTGGAGTAATACCACTTCCTATCCCTCACCTGGAGTAATACCGCTTCCTATCCCTCACCTGGAGTAATACCACTTCCTACCCCTCACCTGGAGTAATACCACTTCCTACCCCTCACCTGGAGTAATACCACTTCCTATCCCTCACCTGGAGTAATACCACTTCCTATCCCTCACCTGGAGTAATACCACTTCCTACCCCTCACCTGGAGTAATACCACTTCCTACCCCTCACCTGGAGTAATACCACTTCCTACCCCTCACCTGGAGTAATACCACTTCCTACCCCTCACCTGGAGTAATACCACTTCCTACCCCTCACCTGGAGTAATACCGCTTCCTACCCCTCACCTGGAGTAATACCACTTCCTACCCCTCACCTGGAGTAATACCACTTCCTATCCCTCACCTGGAGTAATACCATTTCCTACCCCTCACCTGGAGTAATACCACTTCCTATCCCTCACCTGGAGTAATACCGCTTCCTATCCCTCACCTGGAGTAATACCACTTCCTACCCCTCACCTGGAGTAATACCACTTCCTACCCCTCACCTGGAGTAATACCACTTCCTATCCCTCACCTGGAGTAATACCACTTCCTATCCCTCACCTGGAGTAATACCACTTCCTACCCCTCACCTGGAGTAATACCACTTCCTACCCCTCACCTGGAGTAATACCACTTCCTACCCCTCACCTGGAGTAATACCACTTCCTACCCCTCACCTGGAGTAATACCACTTCCTACCCCTCACCTGGAGTAATACCGCTTCCTACCCCTCACCTGGAGTAATACCACTTCCTACCCCTCACCTGGAGTAATACCGCTTCCTACCCCTCACCTGGAGTAATACCGCTTCCTACCCCTCACCTGGAGTAATACCGCTTCCTACCCCTCACCTGGAGTAATACCGCTTCCTACCCCTCACCTGGAGTAATACCACTTCCTACCCCTCACCTGGAGTAATACCACTTCCTACCCCTCACCTGGAGTAATACCGCTTCCTACCCCTCACCTGGAGTAATACCACTTCCTACCCCTCACCTGGAGTAATACCGCTTCCTACCCCTCACCTGGAGTAATACCACTTCCTACCCCTCACCTGGAGTAATACCGCTTCCTACCCCTCACCTGGAGTAATACCGCTTCCTACCCCTCACCTGGAGTAATACCACTTCCTACCCCTCACCTGGAGTAATACCACTTCCTACCCCTCACCTGGAGTAATACCACTTCCTACCCCTCACCTGGAGTAATACCACTTCCTACCCCTCACCTGGAGTAATACCACTTCCTACCCCTCGCCTGGAGTAATACCACTTCCTATCCCTCACCTGGAGTAATACCACTTCCTACCCCTCACCTGGAGTAATACAACTTCCTACCCCTCACCTGGAGTAATACCGCTTCCTACCCCTCACCTGGAGTAATACCGCTTCCTACCCCTCACCTGGAGTAATACCGCTTCTTACCCCTCACCTGGAGTAATACCACTTCCTACCCCTCACCTGGAGTAATACCACTTCCTACCCCTCGCCTGGAGTAATACCACTTCCTACCCCTCGCCTGGAGTAATACCACTTCCTACCCCTCACCTGGAGTAATACCACTTCCTACCCCTCATCTCACTTGCCTGGAGTAATACCGTGTCTTATACTTTGCCTGTAGTAAATTGTCAGATCTCTGGGAAGGGGATATCCCTTCCGATTTCTCACCAGTCCTAAGGTCATATCTCTGGGGAGGAGATACCACATTCTATCCCTCGCCTAGAGTGATGTGTCCTGAGGTCAGATCCTTGTGAGGAGATACCACTTGCAGTTCCTAACCTGGAGTCATGTAGCTCGCACTGAGGTCATATTTCCGGGAAGGAGATACCCCTTCCTATCACCCACCAGGACTCGGATGCCCAGCTCAGAGTTCAGATCCTTTTGCAGGTGAGGGATATAAAGTGATCCCCTGCCAGAGTCATGTGTCCATCTCCGGGTAATGAGATGACACTTCCAATCCATCACCTGAAGTTATGCATCCAACTCTGTAGGTCAGATCCTTGGGGAGGAGATCCTTCCTATTCCTCAGCTGGAGTCATGTTTCCATCATTCAGATCAGATCTCCAGGAAGGAGATTCTACTTCCTATCCCTCGCCTGGAGTCATGTGCCCAACTCTGATCAGATTCTTGGGAAAGAGATGCCTCCCTAGCCTTAATCTGCAGTCCATCTCCATCTCGGGGGTCAGATCCTTGTGGAAGAGATGGCACTTCCTATCCCTCACCTGAGTCCTGTTTACATCATTTAGATCTCCATGAAGAAGATACCATTTTCTATCCCTCACCGGCCATGTGTCCCATCATTCAGGTAAAATGTCCGGGAAGGGGATATCACTTCCTATCCCTCATGTAAGTCATGTGTCCATCATTCAGGTCAGATCTCCGGGACGGAGATACCAATTCCTATCCCTCACCTGAGTCATATGTCCATCATTCAGGTCTGATCTCCGGGACGGAGATACCAATTCCTATCCCTCACCTGAGTCGTCATTAAGGTCAGATCTCCGGGACGGAGATACCACTTCCTATCCCTCACCTGAGTCATATGTCCATCATTCAGGTCAGATCTCCAGGACGGAGATACCACTTCCTATCCCTCACCTGAGTCATATGTCCATCATTCAGGTCTGATCTCCGGGACGGAGATACCAATTCCTATCCCTCACCTGAGTCGTCATTAAGGTCAGATCTCCGGGACGGAGATACCACTTCCTATCCCTCACCTGAGTCATATGTCCATCATTCAGGTCAGATCTCCAGGACGGAGATACCACTTCCTATCCCTCACCTGAGTCATATGTCCATCATTCAGGTCAGATCTCCGGGACGGAGATACCACTTCCTATCCCTCACCTGAGTCATGTGTCCATCATTCAGGTCTGATCTCCGGGACGGAGATACCAATTCCTATCCCTCACCTGAGTCATATGTCCATCATTCAGGTCAGATCTCCGGGACGGAGATACCACTTCCTATCCCTCACCTGAGTCATGTGTCCATCATTCAGGTCTGATCTCCGGGACGGAGATACCAATTCCTATCCCTCACCTGAGTCGTCATTAAGGTCAGATCTCCAGGACGGAGATGCCACTTCCCTCACCTGAGTCATGTGTCCATCTTTCAGGTCAGATCTCTGGGAAGGAGATGCCACTTCCCTGAGTCATGTGTCCCGGTCTAGGCATTGGATTTTGGGGCAGAGCTTTTAAGGTCAGAACTATTTGAGATGCGATCTGAGAAGGCCTTGCCATGATATACTGTTATGGTAGCGCTTTGTGTTTTTTACGGTCTATCCTGCAGAGCGCACTGGTCTGTGGCCTGGAAATAATTTTCCGACATCTGTTTTTTATGAAGTGTTTGCTCAGACTGTAACTTGTTCTGATACCTGTCGGCTAATTATTAGCGCTGTAATATGAGTGCAGTATTTTACGATGGATGTTACTCACCAGCTTCCTTTGGTTGCTGAGGCAGAAGGTGCAGATCTGCTTGGGCTGGCCTGGCTCGGTGTCTCGGTGTTTGGGGCTGGTAGTGGTTGGGTGGTGTTGGTAGTAGGGACTGCTGGTGTGACACGGCTGACCATCTCCACAAGTATCTCCGAGGAGTAATACGTTTCCTAGGTGGGAGATGTAGCTGGATGCCAGGCGTAGAGTCTCTATTTTACTCAGCTTGCGGTCTGCGGGCTCTGTGGGAATAAGCGTGCGCAGGGCGGTGAAGGCGCTGTTGACGCTGTTCGTCCTGTCCCTTTCGCGGGCGTTGGCCGTGTGGCGTTGTCGCGGTTCTCGCGTTTCTCGCTGCAGTCGTGAACACTTCTTGTCTCCTCTCCTGACACTCCTGTCCATTGAGTGATGAAAAGCTTTATCGCCGCACCCTGAACTGTCGCTGCCGCTTTCATCGTCGTCAGAAAGCATACTGATGTCGGGATACAGAAAGCGGGCAGGTGGGGCATGGCGCAGCATCGCAAAAGACATGGTGATGATTGACCACCAAATATTTTTCAAGTTGATGACTCTTCGCTGTCCCAATGTCCACGTCTATCTCCAGAGACCTTCTCATGTGACCACTATGGTGACACTGGGATGTCGTAGCCTTGTGTCAGCATCCTTGCCTGAGCGTGTCTCTGCCTGTCCGTGTCCTCGTCTCTCACACGTGTGGAGTGTGTCTGGCGGGGCTGCAACTGTGATTGACTTTTTATAGTGACCCTTGAGAGTGAGTCTGGTCCTCCCTCAGCCGGCAGCAGACACGGGTAGGGGGGGCTCCATCGGAAGCTGGATGAAGGGGGAGGGAGTCCCCAGACGGCTGTGGGATTTAACAGCCTAGACTGGCCTGTGCTGCCTAACGAGACGCAGCCTTAACTCTTCCCCAACATCTGCATCCAGGAGAAGACTTAACGCTTGTGTTTCGGGGAAGGAAATCTAGGCCACTAAGTTTCTATGCAACAGTCTATTCCTATATGGGGGGGCTTTCCAGAAACCCGCTACGGGGGAAAGAGAACAGGACCAAGGCATGCGGCTCCTTCTGCTGGGTGACCAACACATGATGCCAGGCACTGGTTAGCCTGCTTGCTATGGTGTACGGGCCATAACCCACTATTCTGACCCAGCCATTCTCCTGAGAACACTGCAGCATCATGGTAGACTTTGTATGAGCCGTGCTCTTAGTGCTCTATATAGACCACTATGGTTGTGCTGAAAAGTTTGCCCCCCCCCCCCCCCCCCATGGAGAATTGGTAATATACAGGATGTATGAGTGGTCCAACAAAACCCATTTCTTCAGTTTCATTAGTACTCTATATACAGGGAGTGCAGAATTATTAGGCAAATGAGTATTTTTGAGGATTAATTTTATTATTGAACAACAACCATGTTCTCAATGAACCCAAAAAACTCATTAATATCAAAGCTGACTATTTTTGGAAGTAGTTTTTAGTTTGTTTTTAGTTTTAGCTATTTTAGGGGGATATCTGTGTGTGCAGGTGACTATTACTGTGCATAATTATTAGGCAACTAACAAAAATCAAATATACAGTATACCCATTTCAATGATTTATTTTACCAGTGAAACCAATATAACATCTCAACATTCACAAATATACATTTCTGACATTCAAAAACAAATCAGTGACCAATATAGCCACCTTTCTTTGCAAGGACACTGAAAAGCCTGCCATCCATGGATTCTGTCAGTGTTTTGATCTGTTCACCATCAACATTGCGTGCAGCAGCAACCACAGCCTCCCAGACACTGTTCAGAGAGGTGAACTGTTTTCCCTCCTTGTAAATCTCACATTTGATGATGGACCACAGGTTCTCAATGGGGTTCAGATCAGGTGAACAAGGAGGCCATGTCATTAGCTTTTCTTCTTTTATACCCTTTCTTGCCAGCCACGCTGTGGAGTAATTGGACGCGTGTGATGGAGCATTGTCCTGCATGAAAATCATGTTTTACTTCTTCCTGTACCACTGCTTGAAGAAGGTGTCTTCCAGAAACTGGCAGTAGGACTGGGAGTTGAGCTTGACTCCATCCTCAACCCAAAAAGGCCCCACAAGCTCATCTTTGATGATACCAGCCCAAACCAGTACTCCACCTCCACCTTGCTGGCGTCTGAGGCGGACTGGAGCTCTCTGCCCTTTACCAATCCAGCCATGGGCCCATCCATCTGGCCCATCAAGACTCACTCTCATTTCATCAGTCCATAAAACCTTTGAGATATTTCTTGGCCCAGTCTTGACGTTTCAGCTTGTGTGTCTTGTTCAGTGGTGGTCGTCTTTCAGCCTTTCTTACCTTGGCCATGTCTCTGAGTATTGCACACCTTGTGCTTTTGGGCACTCCAGTGATGTTGCAGCTCTGAAATATGGCCAAACTGGTGGCATCTTGGCAGCTGCACGCTTGACTTTTCTCAGTTCATGGGCTGTTATTTTGCGCCTTGGTTTTTCCACACGCTTCTTGCGACCCTGTTGACTATTTTGAATGAAATGCTTGATTGTTCGATGATCACGCTTCAGAAGCTTTGCATCCCTCTGCAAGATATCTCACTATTTTTGACTTTTCTGAGCCTGTCAAGTCCTTCTTTTCACCCATTTTGCCCAAGGAAAGGAAGTTGCCTAATAATTATGCACACCTGATATAGGGTGTTGATGTCATTAGACCACACCCCTTCTCATTACAGAGATGCACATCACCTAATATGCTTAGTTGGTAGTAGGCTTTCCAGCCTATACAGCTTGGAGTAAGACAACATGCATAAAGAGGATGATGTGCTCAAAATACTCATTTGCCTAATAATTCTGCACTCCCTGTAGACGACTACATTTGTGCTGAAAAGTTTGCACCCCCCCCCCCCCCCCCCATGGAGAATTGGTAATATACAGGATGTATGAGTGAGCCGGCAAAACCCATTTCTTCAGTTTCATATTCTGTAACTGGAGGTGATAAGGGAATGGCACAATCCTAAAACAAAACATGGCAACAAGTAAACCCATGAAATGCAACCCCCCCCCCCCCCCCTCCTCCATTCAAAACTCTGCATTCCCTTAGTTCCTAATCCTGTATATTGCCCCCTTTAGCATCAATGACCGCAGACAGTCTTCTGTAATAGTCTACGAGGCCCGAATTTTTGCAGGTGGTAGAGCTGCCCATTCGTCTTGGCAAAATGCCTCCAGGTCATGCAAAGTCTTTGGTCGTCTCACATGAACCGCACGTTTGAGATTTCCCCAGAGCGGCTCAATGATATAAAGGTCAGGAGACGGCCACTCTAGAACCTTCACCTTTTTCTGCTTTAACCACTGGAGGGTCACCTTGACCTTGTGCTTTGGGTCAATGCCGTGCTCCCATGCGCAGCTTTCCTGCAGACGAATGAAATGTATCTGCCAGTATTTTCTGATAACACTGCATTCATCTTTCCATCAATTTTCACAATATCCCCCCTGTGCCTTTAGAGCCCCCCCCCCGCCTAAAATATCAGTGAGCCACCACCATGCCTCACAATGGGGATGGTATTATTGTCCCTTTCCAAGCATAGCGCTTATGGTTTTGATCATAAAGCTCTATTTTGGTCTAGTCACTCCAGATTAAAGTGTACCAGAAACCGTAAGGCGTGTCAAGGTGTTGTCGGCCATATTGTTACTGGGCTTTTTTTTGCCATTGGTGCAGTAAAAGCTTCTTTCTGGCAACTCGACCATGCAGCTCATTTTTGTTCAAGTATTGCCATACTGTGCTCCTTGAAACAACCTCTCCATCTTTTTCCAGAGCAGCCTGTATTTTTTCTCCTGAGGTTCATGTGGGGTTTTCTTTGTATCCCGAACAATTCTTCTGGCAGTTGTGGCTGCAATCTTTCTTGGTCTACCTGACCTTGGCTTGGTATCAGGAGATCCCCGAATTTTACACTTCTTAATAAGTGATAACTGTACTAATAAGAGATAACAGTACTAACTGGCATATTGAAAGGCTTCGTATTCTTTTTCCATTACTCTGTTACGCAGGTCTTTTGACAGTTCTTTTCTGCTCCCCATGGCCCAGTATCCGCTCAGTACATCCGCATGAGAGCTACAAACTCATTGACTATTTATTGACACAATAATTGCAATTTATAGAGCCAAACAACTCTGTGATAATAAATGGCTTCATATCATCACTGTCCTTAACCCTTAGGCTGCCAGGTCCATATGTTGTACAGACCTGGCAGCTGGGGGTGTCGCACACAATGGCTGCAGCCCCTGAGATTGTGTGTAAAACTGCTAGGCAGACTCCTGCAGCCCTGCCGCCCCATTGCCTGCACCCCCCCCCCCGGTACCGGCAAAGCCCCGCCATGAATTCCCTAAGGGCCCGGGACTGACATGGGAGGGAGAAGAACGGACAAACTTCTTTCTCCTCCCCTTCATGTTGGTGACCCGGAAAGTGACATGTATGACATCACTTCCGGGTCCCCCTGTCCTTTTACCCGGGAAGGGATGTATTGTGCAGTGTGATCTGCATTCCATTACATCAGTGGAGCCCAGAGGAGATATTTGGGGGTGCATGTCTCATTAAAGAGAACCGGTCCCCTAAAAATCATCATATAGGGGACTTTTTGTTCCCTATGTGATAAAAATAAAAAAGGTTAAGCAAAAGAAAATATTTACATCCAAGCACACGCAATTCCCCCCCCCCTCCCCCCCCCAAAAAAAAAATATATATTTTTTTTTGAAGCTCTCCCACCCCCAAATATATACGCATGCACTAACGTAATGTAACACGTCGGGGGACCTACGTGTGCAAACATAGATTGCGATACACGTTACATATCGCCGCGCCCGACGAAGTGAGAGCGATAATTCTACCCCAGACCTCCTCCGTAACACTAAACTGATGACCTGTACTGAATGTTACTGAAAGTTGGTCGCCATTTCATAGGCGCGCCCAAATTTATGGTTTGACATGTTGGGTATCTACTCGGTGTGACCTCGTCTTTTTATATTTTACCAAAAATTTGGGTCGTTTATTGCGTTTGTTTGCCCTAAAATTCACTTTAGTGTGTTTTTTTACAGAAATGTAACAAATCCTAGACCTTTGCAGTAATATCATGTGACGTAAATAATTGGAACTACCACTATTTTGTTCTCTAGGGCTGTATTTCTCAACCAGGGTTCCGTGGTTCCCGAGGGCTGCTCCTGAGGTTGCTAGGGGCTCCTCCTGAGGTTGCTAGGGGCTCCTCCTGAGGTTGCTAGGGGCTCCTCCTGAGGTTGCTAGGGGCTCCTCCTGAGGTTGCTAGGGGCTCCCCCTGTATATGTTATTATTTTCTCCTGATATGACTTCCTCCATAACCAGGCTGGAGAAGAGTCAGAGCCAGGCAGCACAAGGTGGCTTCTAGTTGACTTGGTGGAAGACAGAAGATGTTCACTGCTTCCCTAAACTGCTCGCTGCTCCTAGATTGGACTGACTGGCTCTTGCATTCCCTATTGATTTGTCCACCTCCATTCTCCTATCTCTGGTATCGGTGTCATTGCACTCAGCTTGGGCTCCTCTCTCCGACAGGACATCCGGAACACGGTGGGGAACATCCCTATGGAGTGGTACAAGGATTTCCCGCACATTGGTTATGATCTGGATGGCAAGAAGATCTTCAAGCCTCTGAAGACGAAGGACCAGCTGGAGGAATTCCTGGACAAGATGGAGAATCCCGATTATTGGTGAGTGTTGGGACCTCTCGTACATACAGTAGCTCTTTGTTTTAGTTCGTTAGGAAAAGTCTGACCCTGACATTCCAGGGGTTGATTGGGGAACGTATATTACACTGTATATGAATAAGGGTCATGTACGAAATCAATGTAGATTGAGTCCTACTGGAACTGTATCCCAGGACTGCAAAGCCACCATGCTGCTTCCTCACCATGCAGTGACCATTGTCCGCTATCTTCTTCCATCTCTGGGTGGGAAGCTCTGTAATTTGGTGATGGGCTGCCATAATGTCCCCATTATGCCGGGTTATGTGTATAAAGTACCATAATAGTATATAACACACGGTGTCCACCTTTCCCCAGGAGAACTGTTCATGATAAGAAAACTGGACAGGACATTAAGCTGACTGATGAGCAGGTGGACCTGGTGGAGCGGATTCAGCGTGGACAGTTTGGGGACACCAAGTATGACCCTTATGAGGTGAGTGCAATGGAAGTTGCATGTTGGATGGACATCACTTGGTGCATTTATGAACCTTGCTGACCCCTCTCTTTTCCCTCTCCAGCCATATGTGGATTTCTTCACCCATGAGACCATGATCCATCCTGTCACCAACCGGCCAGCCGACAAACGCAGCTTCATCCCATCCCTGATCGAGAAGGAAAAGGTGAGTGGATGACCTCCCTCCGGAGCCATTCCCATGGAAGAAGGTGGCTGCTCTCCCCTACTTCTGGGTACCCATGCCTCCCTCTCTTGGTGTGTCTCCCTCTCTTGGTGTGTCTCCCTCTCTTGGTGTGTCTCTTTCTCTGGTTATCTTTCCAACTCTCAATGCCTCTTTTTATATCGTTGTGTGTCTCTTTTTCTTTTGTTGTCTTAGTCTTTCCATCTCTGTGTCTCCCGCCTCCCTTTCTCTGGTTATCTCTCCATGTCGCTCTGTTTTTTTATAATGTCGTCTCTCCACCTCTGTGTCTCTTGGTGTCTCCATCTCTCTGTATGTCTCTCCATCTTTGTGTCTCTCGGTGTCTCCATCTCTCTGTATGTCTCTCCATCTTTGTGTCTCTCGGTGTCTCCATCTCTCTGTATGTCTCTCCATCTCTCAGTGTCTCTTGGTGTTTCCATCTCTCTGTATTTCTCTCCATCTCTCAGTTTCTCTTGGTGTCTCCATCTCGCTTTATGACTCTCCATCTCTATATCTCTTGGTGTCTCCATTTCTCTTTGTGTCTCCATCTCTCTGTATGTCTCTCTATCTTGGTGTCTTCATCTCTCTGTATGTCTCTCCGTTTCTCAGTGTCTTTTGGTGTCTCCATCTCTGTTTCTCTCGGTGTCTCCATCTCTCTGTATGTCTCTCTGTCTCCACCTGTCTGTATGTCTCGTGATGTCTGCATCTCTCTGCATGTCTCTCGGTGTCTCCATCTCTCTGTATGTCTCTCCATCTCTTTGTCTCTTGGTGTCTCCACCTCTCTGTATGTTTCTTGGTGTCTCCATCTCTCTGTATGTCTCTTGGTGTCTCCATCTCGCTTTATGACTCTCCATTTCTATATCTTTTGGTGTCTCCATTTCTCTTTGTGTCTCCATCTCTCTGTATGTCTCTGTGTCTCTTTGTGTCTCCATCTCTCTGTATGTCTCTCCATCTTTGTGTCTCTTGGTGTCTCCATCTCTCTGTATGTCTTTCTATCTTGGTGTCTTCATCTCTCTGTATGTCTCTCTATCTTGGTGTCTCCATCCCTCTGTATGTCTCTCGGTGTCTCCATCTCTCTGTATGTCTCTCTGTGTCTCCATCTCTCTGTATGTCTCTCTGTGTCTCCATCTCTCTGTATGTCTCTCGGTGTCTCCATCTCTCTGTATGTCTCTCGGTGTCTCCATCTCTCTGTATGTCTCTCGGTGTCTCCATCTCTCTGTATGTCTCTCGGTGTCTCCATCTCTCTGTATGTCTCTCTGTGTCTCCATCTCTCTGTATGTCTCTCGGTGTCTCCATCTCTCTGTATGTCTCTCTGTGTCTCTCTCCATCTCTGCATCTCTTGGTGTCTCCATCTCTCTGTATGTCTCTCGGTGTCTCTCTCCATCTCTGCGTCTCTTGGTGTCTCCATATCTCTGTATGTCTCTCGGTGTCTCCATCTCTCTGTATGTCTCTTGGTGTCTCCATCTCTCTGTATGTCTCTCGGTGTCTCCATCTCTCTGTATGTCTCTCGGTGTCTCCATCTCTCTGTATGTCTCTCGGTGTCTCCATCTCTCTGTATGTCTCTCGGTGTCTCCATCTCTCTGTATGTCTCTCGGTGTCTCCATCTCTCTGTATGTCTCTCGGTGTCTCCATCTCTCTGTATGTCTCTCGGTGTCTCCATCTCTCTGTATGTCTCTTGGTGTCTCCATCTCTCTGTATGTCTCTCGGTGTCTCCATCTCTCTGTATCTCTGTCTGTTTCTAGTCTGCGCACGCTCACACAGCCCAACATCCCCGTTCTCCGTTTTCAGGTCTCTAAGTTGGTCCATGCCATAAAGATGGGGTGGATTCGACCACGGAAGCCTCGTGATGACACCCCCGCTTACTATGATCTATGGGCACAGGAAGATCCAAACGCCATCCTGGGGAGACACAAGATGCATGTGCCAGCTCCGAAACTTTCCCTTCCTGGCCATGAAGAGTCCTATAACCCCCCTCCGGAGTATCTGATGACTGAGGAGGAGGTGAGCGTACGGTGACGTGTATGATGGTGACGAGGTTGGGGGTGTAACAAACTGACTGTCTTAGCTGTCCTCTTCGTTTTATTTAGGATAGAGAGACTCTTATAACTCTTCCCTTTCCCCACTGGGGGGATTTCCCCTCACCCCCTGTCCCAGACAGAAAAGGAAGGGGGTAAAGGTGTCCCCGTGTGAACACTTCCTGTTTTGGTGACATTTAGGACATTTAAATTTCCTTTCACTTCCTGTCTCAGAGAACGTGGTCACAGGAATAGGAAGTGACTGCAGATCTCCCCACTGGGGATGTGACAATAAATTCCTGGCAGGATGCAATAATAACCCCCAACAATGGTGTCCATGGATGCAATTCTAACCCCCAACATTGGTGTCAGAAAGTGCAGTTATAACCCCCAACGTTGGTATCAGTAGATGCAATAATAACCCCCAACATTGGTGTCATTGGATGCAGTAATAACCCCCAATATTGTTGTCAATGGACGCAATAATAACCCCCAACAATGGTGTAATTTGATGCAGTAATAACCCCCAATATTGTTGTCAATGGATGCAATAATAACCCCCAACGTTGGTGTCAGTGGATGCAATAATAACCCCGAACATTGGTGTCAGTGGGTTCATTGATAACCCCCAACATTGGTGTCAGTGGGTTCACTGATAACCCCCAACATTGGTGTCAGTGGGTTCATTGATAACCCCCAACATTGGTGTCGGTGGGTTCATTGATAACCCCCAACATTGGTGTCAGTGGATGCATTAAGTACCTCACTGACACCACAGAGAACATTCCAGCACTCTGCTGTCTTTATGGTGCCCAATAGCCTGTGGGCTGCACACAGAGGGCTGGTGGGCTGTGTTTTGGGCACGAGGTGTGTAGAAGCTTTGTGGGCTCTGATTGGTCGCTGACCCAGTGTAGAGGGTTTTGTGGGGCTCTGATTGGTCTGGAAGCATTCAGTGCCCTGTATAACTGGTCCCCCCTTTTCTTTTTCCTCCCCCAGAAACTGGCCTGGGAACAGCTGGACCCTGAAGACAGGAAGTTGCCATTCCTACCCAAGCGGCATGACAGCCTGCGCACTGTGCCCGCCTATGCCTGCTTTATTCACGAGCGGTTTGAGCGCTGCCTGGATCTGTACCTGTGTCCCCGGCAGAGGAAGATGAGGGTAGGTGGACATCGGTGAGTTGATCCTCTTCAAGTATTAAGAGTCTTCCTTCCCTGAAATCTCATTCTTCTCATCTGCAGGTGAATGTGGATCCTGAAGATCTGATCCCCAAACTACCCCGACCACGAGACCTGCAACCGTTCCCCACCATACAGTCCATGGTAAGAGCCGCTACATTACCCCCATCACAGTCAGTCACATGCTCCCTTTGTTTTCCTGGAGTGCATTGGGAATAGGATCTTAAGAATCTGGTTTGGGTCTTCTAGAGCCTACCCCCAACCCAAACTCCGCCTCCGGAGCCCAAACTTCCCCACCATGTCTACTAGATCCATCCTCTTGTGTGTTTCTGGAAGTCCCTGGACCCCCTCTCTCATGGACTGTGCCTCTTGGATTCCTTACAGGCTCCCCTTCCTTGGGTCTCCTTGAACCTCCACTTCTTTCCCCCCTCTATTGGGTCTTCCATGGACCTCTGTGGGTTTCCTGAAGCTCCCCCTCCATGGGTCTTCCATGATCCTCTGTGGGTTTCCTGAAGTTCCCCCTCCATTGATCTTCCATGGACCTCTGTGGGTCTCCTAAAGCTCCCCCTCCGTGGGTCTTCAATGGTCCTCTGTAGGTTTCCTGGATCCCCCCTCCATGGGTCTTCCATGATCCTCTGTGGGTCTCCTGAAGCTCCCCCTCCGTGGGTCTTCCATGGACCTCTGTGGGTCTCCTGAAGCTCCCCCTCTGTGGGTCTTCCATGGACCTCTATGGGTTTCCTGGATCTCCCCCTCCATGGGTCTTCAATGGACCTCTGTGGGTTTCCTGGATCTCCCCCTCCCTGGGTCTTCAATGGACCTCTGTGGGTTTCCTGGATCTCCCCCTCCATGGGTCTTCAATGGACCTCTGTAGGTTTCCTGGATCTCCCCCTCCATGGGTCTTCCATGGACCTCTGTGGGTTTCCTGGATCCCCCCTCCATGGGTCTTCCATGATCCTCTGTGGGTCTCCTGAAGCTCCCCCTCCATGGGTCTTCCATGATCCTCTGTGGGTCTCCTGAAGCTCCCCCTCCGTGGGTCTTCCATGGACCTCTATGGGTTTCCTGGATCTCCCCCTCCATGGGTCTTCCATGGTCCTCTGTAGGTTTCCTGGATCTCCCCCTCTATGGGTCTTCAATGGACCTCTGTGGGTTTCCTGGATCTCCCCCTCCCTGGGTCTTCAATGGACCTCTGTGGGTTTCCTGGATCTCCCCCTCCATGGGTCTTCAATGGACCTCTGTAGGTTTCCTGGATCTCCCCCTCCATGGGTCTTCCATGGACCTCTGTGGGTTTCCTGGATCCCCCCTCCATGGGTCTTCCATGATCCTCTGTGGGTCTCCTGAAGCTCCCCCTCCATGGGTCTTCCATGATCCTCTGTGGGTCTCCTGAAGCTCCCCCTCCGTGGGTCTTCCATGGACCTCTATGGGTTTCCTGGATCTCCCCCTCCATGGGTCTTCCATGGTCCTCTGTAGGTTTCCTGGATCTCCCCCTCTATGGGTCTTCAATGGACCTCTGTGGGTTTCCTGGATCTCCCCCTCCCTGGGTCTTCAATGGACCTCTGTGGGTTTCCTGGATCTCCCCCTCCATGGGTCTTCCATGGACCTCTGTGGGTTTCCTGGATCTCCCCCTCTATGGGTCTTCCATGGTCCTCTGTAGGTTTCCTGGATTTCCCCCTCCATGGGTCTTCAATGGACCTCCTGTGGGTTTCCTGGATCTCCCCTCCATGGGTCTTCAATGGACCTCTGTGGGTTTCCTGGATCCCCCCTCCATGGGTCTTCAATGGACCTCTGTGGGTTTCCTGGATCTCCCCTCCATGGGTCTTCAATGGACCTCTGTGGGTTTCCTGGATCCCCCCTCCATGGGTCTTCAATGGACCTCTGTGGGTTTCCTGGATCTCCCCCTCCATGGGTCTTCCATGATCCTCTGTGGGTTTCCTGGATCTCCCCCTCCGTGGGTCTTCTATGGTCCTCTGTAGATTTCCTGGATCCCCCCTCCATGGGTCTTCAATGGTCGTCTGTAGGTTTCCTGGATCTTCCCCCTCCGTAGGTCATATATGGTCATCTGTGGATCTCCTAGAGCCCCCCCCCGTGGATCTTCCATGGTTGTCCATGGGTCTCCTGGAGCCCTTCTCTCCCTGACTCTCCTTTGTGGGTCTATGGGAACCCCCTGGGCTCCCCCTCTATATATCTTCCGGAGTCCTCCTGGTTCCCTGTCCATAGGACTCCCATAGCCCCTCCCCTCTCTGTTGGTCTTTTGGAGCCCACCAGCTACCCCTCCAACCCCCAGTCACGCCATCTTTCTTTCCTCAGGTGTACCGCGGACACACAGATCTGGTGCGCTGTATCAGTGTCTGCCCCTCTGGACAATGGATTGTCTCAGGTATGTGAGCTGTTCAGCTGTAGTACGGACCCCCCCCCCCCCCCACCCCCGGGTAAGATCATGCAATAACCTCCCCCCCTCTCCCTCCAGGATCTGATGACTGCACCCTCAGGTTCTGGGAGGTCAGTACTGGACGCTGCATGAAATCCATCCTCCTGGACGGCGCCATCAAGAGCGTCAGCTGGAACCCGAACGCCACAATGATCCTGGTGGCTGCATGTGTGTGAGTGACCCCCTTGGGGCTATTAATGTACAATTGGCTTCTAGAGGGGGCAGATAGGTGACCTGCATACCTCATACAGTACTATGGTGATAATTCTCCCAGGATAGAGGCTGATGGGCTGAAGTGGAATGGTAGCATGTAATGCCTTCCCTGGTTCCCTCCTATTAACATGCAAATAACATTTTTCAATAAGAAGTTCTTTATCTTTGTAAACTCGATCATCATTGGGTCTTTGCTTTCAAAGGGGGGAGGGGCAAGACAATTGGAGCCTGAGCGTTATATGAAAGAACACATCCCCAGCATTCCTTTTAGATGTGCATGCTTCTCTCTTTAGACTTTCACTCGCCTTCCTGCTGGCCATGGGCTGGTGCAGAATTTGGCTGTTCAATCTGCTGACCGGTTACCTGATTACACTCAGAGTGATCAGCAGATTGCACAGCTAAAGTCTGCAGCAGCCAGTGTATGCACATCTAAAGGGATATCAGGGGTGTTTTTCTTTTTCATAAAATGCTTGGAGAAGCAGTACAGAGAGTGGGTGGGTGTTGGTTGGTTTGGGGGAGGTTTACAGAGGTGAGCAAGGGACAATACAGATTGAGAGTAGAGGCTATGATAAAGCTTGAAGTCTTCCCGGCTGGAAGTTAGTTTGGTTTACCGTCTGCAGCTTCTAATGGTTGGGTTTGTAGATGACGGCAGTGTGCAGGGAAAGGACTCTCTGCAAGGAGCCACCCAAAACTTCTCTGTCTCCACCTGTAGGGAGCGCTCCATTTTCATTGTGAACCCGGGACTTGGAGACCGTCTACTCTGCAATTCTACAGATCAGCTTGTGGGGGCGTACCAACCTCCCGAAGAGGAGAAGCCACAACCAGTGAAGTGGGAGGCAGTGGAGGGAGCGCAGTATGAAGAGGGCGTCCGCCTCCGTATCACACACGAGAAGGTAAAATCCCCATCCCCCAATAATGGAGAAAATATCCCAGTACTAGTAATGGAGAAAGTTCTGCTCTCTTGGGTACCCCCCCAGTACTAGTAATGGAGGAAGTTCTGCTCTCTGTACCCCCCAGTACTAGTAATGGAGGAAGCTCTGCTCTCTGTACCCCCCAGTACTAGTAATGGAGGAAGCTCTGCTCTCTTGGGTACCCGCCAGTACTAGTAATGGAGGAAGCTCTGCTCTCTCGGGTACCCGCCAGTACTAGTAATGGAGGAAGTTCTGCTCTCTTGGGTACCCGCCAGTACTAGTAATGGAGGAAGTTCTGCTCTCTCGGGTACCCGCCAGTACTAGTAATGGAGGAAGCTCTGCTCTCTTGGGTACCCGCCAGTACTACTAATGGAGGAAGTTCTGCTCTCTCGGTTACCCGCCAGTACTAGTAATGGAGGAAGCTCTGCTCTCTTGGGTACCCGCCAGTACTAGTAATGGAGGAAGTTCTGCTCTCTTGGGTACCCGCCAGTACTAGTAATGGAGGAAGTTCTGCTCTCTCGGGTACCCGCCAGTACTAGTAATGGAGGAAGTTCTGCTCTCTTGGGTACCCGCCAGTACTAGTAATGGAGGAAATTCTGCTCTCTCGGGTACCCGCCAGTACTAGTAATGGAGGAAGTTCTGCTCTCTTGGGTACCCGCCAGTACTAGTAATGGAGGAAGTTCTGCTCTCTCGGGTACCCGCCAGTACTAGTAATGGAGGAAGTTCTGCTCTCTTGGGTACCCGCCAGTACTAGTAATGGAGGAAGTTCTGCTCTCTTGGGTACCCGCCAGTACTAGTAATGGAGGAAGTTCTGCTCTCTTGGGTACCCGCCAGTACTAGTAATGGAGGAAGTTCTGCTCTCTATACCCCCCCAGTACTAGTAATGGAGGAAGTTCTGCTCTCTTGGGTACCCGCCAGTACTAGTAATGGAGGAAGTTCTGCTCTCTGTACCCGCCAGTACTAGTAATGGAGGAAGTTCTGCTCTCTTGGGTACCCGCCAGTACTAGTAATGGAGGAAGTTCTGCTCTCTGTACCCACCAGTACTAGTAATGGAGGAAGTTCTGCTCTCTTGGGTACCCGCCAGTACTAGTAATGGAGGAAGTTCTGCTCTCTGTACCCGCCAGTACTAGTAATGGAGGAAGTTCTGCTCTCTGTACCCGCCAGTACTAGTAATGGAGGAAGTTCTGCTCTCTGTACCCCGATAACTCTCCATTTTCTGGGGTTCCAGGCGGTGAAGCAGGTGACGTGGCACGCTCGGGGGGATTACTTTGCCGTGGTTATTCCGGATAATGGGAACTCGCAGGTTCTCATACACCAGCTGGGCCGGAGGCGGAGCCAGAACCCATTCCGGAAGAACAAGGGGCAGGTCCAGAGGGTTCTCTTCCACCCGGTGCGCCCCTTCTTCTTTGTGGCGACCCAGAGATACGTCCGCGTCTACAACCTACTGAAACAGGAGCTCACCAAGAAACTGATGGCCAACTGCAAGTGGGTGTCCAGCATCGCCATCCACCCCGCAGGTGAGCCCGGGGGTGGGGGGAAGGTGAGCCTGGGGGTGGGGGGAAGGTGAGCCCGGGGGTGGGGGGGAAGGGATGAGGGTTATCATACACCCTGAAGGTGAGCCCGGGGGTGGGGGGAGGGTTATTATACACGCTGAAGGTGAGCCCGGGGGGTGGGGGGAAGGGAGGAGGGTTATTATACACCCTGAAGGTGAGCCCGGGGGTGGGGGGAAGGGAGGAGGGTTATTATACACCCTGAAGGTGAGCCCGGGGGTGGGGGGAAGGGATGAGGGTTATCATACACCCTGAAGGTGAGCCCCGGGGTGGGGGGAAGGGAGGAGGGTTATCATACACCCTGAAGGTGAGCCCGGGGGTGGGGGTGGATGGATGGGGAGCCCGGGGGTGCGGGGAAGGGATGAGGGTTATCATACACCCTGAAGGTGAGCCCGGGGGTGGGGAAGGGAGGAGGGTTATTATACACCCTGAAGGTGAGCCCGGGGGTGGGGGGAAGGGAGGAGGGTTATCATACACCCTGAAGGTGAGCCCGGGGGTGGGGGGAAGGGAGGAGGGTTATTATACACCCTGAAGGTGAGCCCGGGGGAGGAGGCAGGTGGTATGAGGGTTATACACTGGGCAGTAGAGGAATGACACTGGAGCGGGGGTTGGGGGGGGTGATATGATAGGGACTATATACCCTGTAGTGAAAGCCTGGGAGGTGTGGGGAGGACGTATGAGGGGTGATAATGGGGGGATGGGATGGCCTCCTGGATTGCTGTGTTGAAGGAGAACCCCGCAGGATGCAGATTGTGCGTTCCATGTAAAGTCCTAGCTATTCATTGTGGGAATTGACATAACCTGTAGATTGTGTGGGGGGTTGGGAGGGGTCTCCGGTACTGGAGGGGGGGGGGGGGTAGAAGCAGACCAGGCTGACCTGACGTGTGACCTTCTCTACTCATCCGCTCTGCTCGGGGTTTGTTCTGTTGTCTTCAGGTGACAACCTGATCTGTGGAAGTTATGACTCCAAGCTGGCGTGGTTCGACATGGATCTCTCTACCAAACCGTACAAAGTGCTCAGGTGAGAGTCTGCGCTGTGCAGTCCCCCCCCCCCCATCCTCTCTTCCCTTTTCCTAGTGTCCTCTCCCCCCTCTTTCCATTCTCTCTGGTCTGTGTGCCTTTGTCTGGCCCATGTATGAAGGTAATGATGATATTCATGTCCATGGTTTTGTAGACATCACAAGAAAGCTCTGCGGTCGGTGGCGTTCCATAGACAGTACCCGCTGTTTGCCTCGGGTTCAGATGATGGCAGCGTTATAGTCTGCCATGGCATGGTGTACAAGTAAGTGACTGCTCAGTGTGCATGCTCTGCACATGTATGATGTATGCTCTATGCTCTGTGTGCACACTCTGCACATGTATGTAGTATGGTTGGTATACGTGCTCTGCACGTGTATGTAGTATGGTCGGCGTGTATGTAGTATGCTCGGTGTGCACGTGTATGTAGTATGGTTGGTGTACGTGCTCTGTACGTGTATGTAGTATGGTTGGTGTACGTGTATGTAGTATGTCAGTGTACATGCTCTACACATGTATGTAGTATGCTGGGCATGCACGCTCTGCACGTGTATGTAGCATGGTCGGTGTACGTGCTCTGCACGTGTATGTAGCATGGTTGGTGTACGTGCTCTGCACGTGTATGTGGTATGGTCGGTGTACGTGCTCTGCACGTGTATGTAGTATGGTTGGTGTACGTGCTCTGCACGTGTATGTAGTATGGTTGGTGTACGTGCTCTGCACGTGTATGTAGTATGGTTGGTGTACGTGCTCTGCACGTGTATGTAGTATGGTTGGTGTACGTGCTCTGCACGTGTATGTAGTATGGTCGGTGTACGTGCTCTGCACGTGTATGTAGTATGGTCGGTGTACGTGCTCTGCACGTGTATGTAGTATGGTCGGTGTACGTGCTCTGCACGTGTACGTAGTATGCTGGGCGTGCACGCTCTGCACGTGTACGTAGTATGCTGGGCGTGCACGCTCTGCACGTGTATGTAGTATGGTCGGTAAACGTGCTCTGCACGTGTATGTAGTATGCTGGGCGTGCACGCTCTGCACGTGTATGTAGTATGGTCGGTGTACGTGCTCTGCACGTGTATGTAGTATGGTCGGTGTACGTGCTCTGCACGTGTAGGTAGTATGCTGGGCGTGCACGCTCTGCACGTGTATGTAGTATGGTCGGTGTACGTGCTCTGCACGTGTATGTAGTATGGTCGGTGTACGTGCTCTGCACGTGTATGTAGTATGGTCGGTGTACGTGCTCTGCACGTGTATGTAGTATGGTCGGTGTACGTGCTCTGCACGTGTATGTAGTATGGTCGGTGTATGTGCTCTGCACGTGTATGTAGTATATTTCTCTGACTCCTTCCTCTCTGCCTGCAGTGATCTCCTCCAGAATCCTCTCATTGTGCCGGTGAAGGTTCTGCGTGGACATGAGATCACGAGGGATCTGGGCGTTTTGGATGTCGTCTTTCACCCCACTCAGCCCTGGGTCTTCTCATCGGGAGCCGACGCTACCATCAGACTGTTCACATAATTCCACCCTCCCCCCAAGCCATCCCTTGGACCATGGCAACCAGTCAGTGATAGCGGACAGAGCCGCTCCGGAACCTGGGGGACAATGTGATGGACTACACCCTCCGGTGGAAGTACAACTCTGCACGCTGGGACTTGTGGTTCTGCATTTGCTATGGGGGCCCCAAGTTGAAGTGCCTTGTATATACGATGTCTGAGGCCTCCCATTTTATAATAAAGCATTCAATGTGTCTGAGCTGACTGACCCGTGATGATGATGATGATGAAAGGGGGACTGATGTGGCTGTAGGGGTTCTCATCCCTCAGCGATGAGACGGGGGCCCTGCTGTCTGTAGGGGTCCTCGTCTGTCAGTGATGGGAGGGGGTGCTGATGTGTCTATAGGGGTCCTAGTCAGTGATGGGAGGTGGGGCTGATTTGTCTGTAGGGGTCCTAGTCCCTTGTTGATGGGAGGGGGGGCTGATGTGTCTGTAGGGGTCCTCATCTGTCAGTGATGGGGGTCCTCGTCTGTCAGTGATGGGAGGGGGGCTGATGTGTTTGTAGGGGTCCTCATCTATCAGTGATGGGAGGGGGGCTGATGTGTCTGTAGGGGTCCTCATCTGTCAGTGATGGGAGGGGGGGCTGATGTGTCTGTAGGGGTCCTAGTCAGTGATGGGAGGTGGGGCTGATTTGTCTGTAGGGGTCCTAGTCCCTTGTTGATGGGAGGGGGGGCTGATGTGTCTGTAGGGGTCCTCGTCTGTCAGTGATGGGAGGGGGGCTGATGTGTCTGTAGGGGTCCTCATCTGTCAGTGATGGGAGGGGGGGCTGATGTGTCTGTAGGGGTCCTCATCTATCAGTGATGGGAGGGGTGGGGGCTGATGTGTCTGTAGGGGTCCTCATCTGTCAGTGATGGGGGGGGGGGGGGCTGATGTGTCTGTAGGGGTCCTCATCTGTCAGTGATGGGAGGGGGGGCTGATGTGTTTGTAGGGGTCCTCATCTATCAGTGATGGGAGGGGTGGGGGCTGATGTGTCTGTAGGGGTCCTCATCTGTCAGTGATGGGAGGGGGGCTGATGTGTCTGTAGGGGTCCTCCTCTGTCAGTGATGGGAGGGGGGGCTGATGTGTCTGTAGGGGTCCTCATCTGTCAGTAATGGGAGGGGGGGCTGATGTGTCTGTAGGGGGTCCTTATCTGTCAGTGATGGGAGGGGGGGGCTGATGTGTCTGTAGGGGTCCTCATCTTTTCACTTCTTTCTTATTGGCTGGGGGTCTCTCGCAGCCCCCGCTGTGGTGGGTGTGGTTCAGGATCTGGCTCCTGCATTAGGTGATGACGTGGTTTGGCTCGTACTTGGACCTGACTGGTAATATTTCGGGGGGGTTTGGGAATAGTGGGAGGAGACATTTCTGTCGGGAATAGTGGGAGGAGAGACTTCTGTCGGGAATAGTGGGAGGAAAGATTTATGTTGGGTATAGTGGGAGGAGACATTTCTGTCTGGAATAGTGGGAGGAGACACTTCTGTCTGGAATAGTGGGAGGAGACACTTCTGTCGGGAATAGTGGGAGGAGACATTTCTGTCTGGAATAGTGGGAGGAGACACTTCTGTCGGGAATAGTGGGATTAGACACTTCTGTCGGGAATAGTGGGATTAGACACTTCTGTCGGGAATAGTGGGAGGAGAGACTTCTGTCGGGAATAGTGGGAGGAGAGACTTCTGTCGGGAATAGTGGGAGGAAAGATTTATGTTGGGTATAGTGGGAGGAGACATTTCTGTCTGGAATAGTGGGAGGAGACACTTCTGTCTGGAATAGTGGGAGGAGACACTTCTGTCGGGAATAGTGGGAGGAGACATTTCTGTCTGGAATAGTGGGAGGAGACACTTCTGTCGGGAATAGTGGGATTAGACACTTCTGTCGGGAATAGTGGGATTAGACACTTCTGTCGGGAATAGTGGGATTAGACACTTCTGTCGGGAATAGTGGGAGGAGAGACTTCTGTCGGGAATAGTGGGAGAAGACATTTCTGTCGGGAATAGTGGGATTCCCTGCGGCCGGCGAGAGCCTCAGTTCTATTCCTCTTCTACCTGTGGCGGCGGCATCTATATAGTGTGGGCAGCAGCCTGTGACAGCTTGCAGCTTCACAGCCAGGTGCGCGTTGCGCATGCGCAAATGACATTGTGCGTCCTGAGTGGACGGGCACAAAGCACCAAGCTTTCCTCAGCAGAAAGGGAGAGAACCCCACCAGACTCACCACCCAGCAGAAACAGGCACTTGCAAGCACCAGGATAATCTGCACTGCATGCACAGTGATCAGGAAGTAAAAAGATCTAGGAGTCAGCACCAGGGGATGAGGAGGGGCTCCCACCGCCGAAAACACCACCCACAGGTCTCCACTGTCATGGTTGCCTCTATTTTCAAAGGCAAACCACCGCAAAATGGCCACCGGACTACACAAACGTGGCCACCGTGCATGGGTACACAGGCTACAACAAAATGGAAGCACCACAAGGCTTCCAGGGACTCAGGAGGGATCCCTAGGCTTCAAGGACAGACCCAGGCAGGAAGGGGGGCTCTGGCAGGCACCCCCACCAAGTTAATTCCCCCCCAGCCCCCATTCCCAGTAATAGCGCCTTGCCCCACCTTAGGAGGTAGACCAAACCACCAAAACAGCCCCAGCATAAGTGGAGGGTAGGATGGGGTAGAGATGAAAGGGGGATGCCTGACGGGAAGGAGGGGAACCCGGGGGTCCAACCATCCCAAGGAGGGGCCACATCCACCCCAAACCCCTTCGGGGGGGGGGCGCAGCTACTCACCATACCAGGGACCGGGTGGGCACCGCTCCAAACAGAGCCCCTCTCCATCGAAATGGGAGGGCTGTCGGCCAAGAGGAACGCTACAACTCGGGATGGGACCCAGTCGTATGCGACCTCGTGAGGCGTTTAATTCGCAGGCCAGCCCCATCCAGTGGGGCTATGTCGTGGCTGACCTAACGCGGAGCTGAGGTCTGCGCACGCTCGCTGGCCACACGGGTGACCACTGGATCTGGATTATCCAGCCCATCGCCCAGTCCAGCAGTTGATTGTAGATCTCACAGGAAAAAGAAAACAGGAGAAAAAAATGGATTTTTGTAAAATCTTACCGTAAAATCCTTTTCTCTTAAGCTCATTGACAGACGTAGTCCTCTTGATTAATATCAAATCGGGTTATACTGCCCTCTACAGGAGTATGACAATAGGCAGAAGGAAAACGTTCTGGCCACACCTTAGGGGCAGTCCCAGAGGGTATATCCTCTCACTTCCTGCTACAGGATGTCAGTTATGTCACAAAGCAGTGTCAGAGAATTTAACCCAACTCAAAAGTAGAGGGGCGGGTACTGCGTCTGTCAATGAGCTTAAGAGAAAAGGATTTTACGGTAAGATTTTACAAAAATCCATTTTTCTCTGTCGCTCATTGACAGACGCAGTCCTCTTGATTAATATCAAATCGGAACGTCCCAAAGCAGTGCCACAAATGAGGGGTGGGATAACAGAAATCAAAATTTAAATCCAGAAGGCCCAACCGGTGCCGACTAGAAGTCTTAAAGGCTCATCAGACAAAAGGATGAGACTCAACTGAAAACCCAACAGAAAAAACCCTCGAGGTAGACCCGCTGTCTCCTCAAATTGCGGCCAAAAGAGGCATCCGACGATGCCATCACATCAACTTTATAAAATTTTGTAAAGGTATGAACCGACGACCAAGTAGTCGCCTTGAAAACCTGGACCACTGACGCCTAATGGCGGAAGGCCCAGGAAGCACTAAGCGCCCGAGTGGAGTGCGCCTTAACAGGGAACGGAGGATTCCGACCCTTAATAGAATAAGCCTGTACCACCGTCTGTCTGATCCATTTGGAGATAGTCGCGGCAGATGTAGGCAACCCCTTTTTGGGGCCATTCGTGATCACAAAAAGTGAATCCGTTTTACGAAACGAGTCTGTAGTTTTCAGGTATACCCTGATTGCCCGAACCACATCCAAGGAATGTAACGCAAACTCCCGAGGATGACTGGGCTTAGGACACAGGGAAGGCAATACAATGTCCTCATTCAGATGAAACTCTGAAACCACCTTAGGAATGAAGGATGGATTCGGACGAAGAACCACCTTATCCCTATGAACCACCAGATATGGGGAACGACAAGATAATGCGGCCAGTTCTGCCACCCTGCGTGCAGAAGTAATGGCCACCAAGAAGGCCACCTTCTGGGATAACGTAAGCAAGGGAATCTCCCTGATATTTTCAAAGGGAGGTTTCTGAAGAACCGACAACACCAAATTAAGATCCCAGGGCGGTAAGGGCGCGCGCACTGGCGGAGCCAGGTGCCGCACCCCCTGGATGAAATTCCGCACCTATTGCAGAAAAGCCAAGATTCGGGTCACCGAATAGGCACGTGGAGGAAATCCAAGGGATTCACACCACGCAATATAAGACTTCCATATGCGATGATAGACTTTTCTGGAAGTCGCTTTCCTTGCTTTAATTAAAGTAGGAATAACTGAAGTTAACAATCCCTTGTCCTTCAGCACCTGGGTCTCAATAGCTAGACCGTTAAAGCCAGCAATTGTAATCCCTGAGACAGCAGATCCTCCCTGAGAGGAAGTCTCCAAGGAGCGTCCGCGACCAGCCTGACCAAGTCGGCGTACCCGGGTCGACGAGGCCAGTCCGGAGCTACCAGAATAACTGGAATTCCTTCCACCTCTATCTTGCGAAGAAGTTTCGGCAGTAACTTGAGAGGAGGGAAGGCATACAGTAGCTGATACTGTACCCACGGGGCGACCAGCGCGTCTGCTGCGTCCGCTAGAGGACCTCGGGAGCAGGCTACAAAACCTCCGCACCTTCCTGTTGAGCCGAGATACCAACAGATCCACATTCGGGGTGCCCCCAATGAAAGCACAGCTGGTGAAATACTTCTGGATGAAGAGGCCATTCCCCTTGATCCAGAATCTGACGGCTGACATAATGTGTCTGCCGATCTTCCACCCCCGGAGTGAATACCGCGGGGAGAGCCGGAACAAACCGTTCCGCCCAATGAAGAATGCTGGCCACCTCTATGGCCGCCAGGGCACTCTTGGTGCCCCCTTGGTGATTGACATAAGCCACGGCCGTGGCCTTTTCCGACTGAATCCAAACCGGGTTGCCCTGAAGCTACTCGGTCCAGTAAATCAGACAAAGTCTGATCGCTCTCAGTTCCAATACATTTATCGGTAACCTGGATCCTATCGGAAGAGATGACTTCCCCTAGTTGAGCATCAGAGACCGAAGCCACCAGACCAGAGACTCCCTGGTCCGCCCCCTCAACCGAATCCGATTGTCCAGGGAATCGGGATTCCGATTCCATTTGAGAGGAATCTCCTTTTGGAGAATTCGGGTATGAGACTGGGCAAACGGTACTGCCTCTAAGGAGGCCACCATCAGTCCCAGGACCCTCATGCGAGTCCGAAGGGAAGGCCAGTTGAAGGACAGCAACATCCGAATCGTACACTGAATCTTCTGGGGTTTTCCGCAAGGAGAAACACTCTTGCCAAGGATGTATCCAAAGTTAGGCCCAGATAGTTCAGTCTCCTGGTGGGAACCAGGGATGATCTTTGGGAGAAGCGAAGAAAGCGCTGATGTCCTGCGAAGATGGGGATATGAAGATAGGCATCCTTGCTGTCTCTGGACGCCAGGAAATCCTCCTGATGCAGGGAGGCCACCACTGTACGGATGGACTCCATCTTGAATTTTTGTACCCAGACAAAACACTTGAGTGCTCTTAAGTCCAGAATTGGACGCACCTTGCCCTCCTTTCTGGGTATTGTGAATAGGTTCGAATAGAACCCCTGCTCAAGGAACGGGAACTACCACTCAAGTCCATTACTGCCCCCCGCAAAGCTTTTAAGCAATCTGGGGATGGTCGAATGTTGGAAGGGAAGAATCGCACCGGTAGAAGTGATCGAAACTCGATCTTGTATCCCGACCGTATGACCTCGCGAACCCCTTTGTCCAGGATTCTGGAAAGCCATGGATCCGGCAACCGGTGAAGGCGTCCCCCCACCCCAGAGATGGGTGGGGGCGCACCACCGACCAGCACTTTAACCACAACACGCGTCTGAGGACCACTGCTGAAACCGATGCACGCCCTAACAAGGGAGTGGCGCCCAGGGCGGCGTCACAGATGTGTTAGTGAAACTAAACCAATGGCAACCACTGGCCTAAAAGTTGACCCTATCAGGGAAAAAATGGAGCGGGATTCCGCTTCCATTTTACGATCCACCGGATCCCTAAAGGATGGAGCGTCCTCCAACGGGATAACAGTGGCTTTATTTAGTCTGGAAATCGGTGAGTCCACCACTGGTGGTACCGTCCATCTTTTAAAGAGGGATTCCTCAAACGGATAGCGCCTAGCAATGCGTTTGGAAATAGCAGGGGTTCGTTTCGGACGATCCCCTTCTTCTTTAATTAGATTACCAAAACATTTGGGCAAGGGAAAAACTTTCGCCATCTTTAGTAGGCTTGCTGGTAGCAAAGGGAATTACAGAGTCAGCTACCTCTGCCGGCGTAACCTCCAGACTTAAGGCTTCCCGGATAGACATGACTAGTGCGTCCCCCAATGCTTCTTCTTGCGCTATGGCGGAGGCAGAAACGTCCTCCTCACTGTCTGAGGAGACCGTACCTGAGACAGCAGCCCCAGAAGAGGGACCTGCAGCTGCAGTGACCAGCTCAGAATCCGTATCTGAAGTGTCAGATGAAATAGGGGTAGGCGGGGGTCGCTTCCTTGACCTCTGTCCCTGACAGGCCACCTCCACCCGGGATACCAAACACTCCAAAACTGCTGATAATGCATCAATCACAAGTGGGGCACTGGAGGGTCCTGCGGCCACCTCGAGGGGATCAGGTGGGGATACATGTGTGGCAGGGTCCCTGATTATACAAGACACTTGCCAGCAAACAAAAAAAATAATTGCAAAGAAAAACTTTTTTTTTTTTTTTCGTAGTCCCCCAGCGCAACAGGGCCCCTTAGTGTTACCTGCTTGGACCCCACAGAGAGAGAGAGACCCCAAGGCTCACCACCTGATGCACAGAAGTTTCTATCAACCTGCTCCCAGCACTGTCTGTTACAGACAGGAAGTCGTTGGCTCCTTTTCCCGGGTAAAGGAGGCGGCTCCGCCCCTTACACGCCTTCCGGCGCCTCCCATACTACTCCTCGAGGTGTTTGGTCATCTCCAAAATGGCCGCCCCCATGCTGGAGACACGAGGCTACGCCAAGATGGCGGCCCCACGCAACCTGCGCCTGTGGAAAGATGGCAGCGGCCTGTGGGAGGATGGCGGCCTGTGGGAGGATGGCAGTAGTCCAGGCACAGGCATCGGCCTGTATTGCACCTTATGTATCAGGTAAGATGCTATCACCCTTTTACATGGCCATCCTAACAGTAATGCCAGCCACTGACTTCAGTCATGGTCCCTTACAGTGCCCCTCATACAGTGACTTCCGATTGTCAGCTCCCAAACCAAGCCTTCTGGTTCCTATTCACTAAATCACCCTCAAGAGGGGGATCTTGTGATACCTGTTATAGGATATAGGGGGATCCAGGATTATAAAGGTCCGGTCATCCCAGGGAGGGACCCGCGTCCACCCACAAACCAGACAGGGGGAGAGGGGGAACATTTTACTCACCATACCGGAACAGGCGGGCGCCAACTCCTGACAGAACCCCTCTCCACCGAGGTGGGGGGGCTGTCGACCAATACGGACGCCGTGACTCAGTTTCCAACTGGTCGTCGGCGTCCAGGCGAGACGTTTAACTCGCAGGGTCAGTCCCCGTCCAGTGGGACTATGTCGTGGCCGACCCAGCGCGGAGCTAGGGCCTGCACGCGCTCGTAGGCTGACTAGGGTGACCACTGGATCTGAACATCCAGCCCGTCGCCCAGTTTCAGCGTACTTGCTTGAAGATCTCACAGGAACAACTGGAGAAAAAAGCTGCCTAAAAAAAGTTTTTCTAAAAAATCTTGCCAGGGCCAAAGATCCCAGCAAGGAACTTAGGTCCTTACTCCTAACTAGACAGAAAAAAACTGACATCCTGTAGCAGGAAGTGAGAGGATATACCCTCTGGGACTGCCCCTAAGGTGTGGCCAGAACGTTTTTCTTCTGCCTAGTGTCCTACTCCTGTAGAGGGCAGTATAACCCGATTTGATATTAATCAAGAGGACTGCGTCTGTCAATGAGCTACAGAGAAATGTAATCTAAAAAGAAAAACTTTGCCAGGACCAGAGATCCCAGCAAGGAACTAGGTCCTGACTAGGCAGAAAAAAAAAACTGAGCGCCTATAGAAGAGAGAGGGAGTATACCCCCCCCCCCAGGGACTGCCCATAGGCTTAGCCAGTTTTTTTTTCTGCCTAGTGTCCTACTCCTGTAGAGGGCAGTATAACCCAATGGTTATGAACATCAGGAGCTGTGTCCGTTGATAAACGAAAGAGAAATGAGAGGTAGGGAAAATAACCTAAGAGAGCTTAACCAGGACACAGGAGCCCCATCTGAACAACAAAAGTTTAAAGAAAAATACCCCTCAAGAGGGAACAGCCCCTCTTAAACAGCAACCTGCAAAACTTTGTGGCCAAAAGAAGCATTCGCAGATGCCAAAGTATCTACCTTATAGAATTTTGTGACGGTATGCACCAACGACCAAGTGGCCGCCTTGCAAACTTGCGATATTGATGCCTGATGACGGAAGGCCCAAGAAGCAATCAGCACCCGAGTAGAATGCGCCGTGACAGGGAAAGGTGGAACCTGACCTTTATTGGAACAGACCTAAGTCACCGTATGTCTGATCCATCTGGAGATGGTGGCCAAAGAAGCGGTCAGCCCTTTTCTTGGTCCGTCCATATTCACAAAAAGCAAGTCTGACCTCCGAAAGAACTCAGTAGCAAGGTATGCAAACCAAATTCCTTGGGATGAGCCGGCTTGAGACACAAGGAAGGCAATACAATGTCCTCATTCAAATGGAAGTCCGAGACAACTTTGGGCAGGAATGATGGACAGAGACGAAGAACCACTTTATCTCTATGGACCACTAAATAAGGACTGCGACAGGATAATGCCGCCAATTCCGATACCCTGCGAGCCGAGGTAAAAGCCACCAAGAATGCCTTCTGGGATAACATAGGCAAGGGGATCTCCTGAATATTCTCAAATAGAGGTTTCTGGAGAACCGAAAGTACTACATTTAAATCTCATGGCGGCAAAAGAAACCGCACAGGTGGAGCCACGAGTCGAATCCCCCAAATGAAGGGAAGAACTAAAAAGTGAGTGGCTAGGGGTCGCTGAAAGAAGATTGCCAGGGCAGACACCTGGCCCTTGATGGTACTCAAGGCCAACTTCTGATCAACGCCCCGTTGAAGAAAGGTTAAGGTCAGAGCCACAGAAAAGGATCGAGAATGAGCGCCAATCGTCTCATACCATCGTACGTGGAAAGTGTACATTTCTTGGTGTATCTTGCTGGAAGATGACTTCCTCACCTTCGCCATAGTAGGGATCAATGATCCAGACAGATCTCTATCCCTCAGTACCTGGCTTTCAATAGCTAAGCCATTAAAACCAGCGAATGTAAAGCAGGGTGGTAGATCAGCCCTTGGGACAACTGGTCTTCTCTGAGAGGAAGGCCCCAAGGAACGTTTATGGCCACCAGACTGATTGGAAGATTCTCGCCCTTGATTCTTCGCAGGAATTGCGGAAGAAACCTGAGCCAAGGATGATACTGGCCTTACCGTGGATCTTGGATGCCTGTGGCATCTGCCAGAGGAACCCGTGATCTCGCCACAAACCACAGTATCCTCCCCTGGAGCCGAACCTGCTAATAGAGCTGCATGTAGGGCTGTGCAAACAGGACTGTCTTGAAGGTGGATACCACCAGACTCAGTTCTCTCTCCCATTTTGCATACAGGTTCTATCTGTGTGACAGCAGCCGGTGAATCACGACCTATGGTTTCTGAAGTTTGTCCAGAGGAAGAACCACCCTGGTCAGAATAAGATTTAGACCTAGGTAAATCAATTTCCTGGAAAGGGGGGACCTTAGGTAGTTCGGACATCACCTAAACCTTTGCAGGAATTAAATCCGCACAAGGAGACTCAGGACCTAAAAAACCTGAAAATGACAAGCTTTGTCCCCCTTTCTGGGTACCCCCAAGATAATAATTTTGTGAATTCCCTTGACGCTCATGAAGGAGGTCCACGAGGCCGGAAACCAGCGAAGATTTCCCCCCACCCCAATAATGGGTGAGGGCAGACGTTCATGCTGAAGGGGTCTTGTCTGCAGGTCCGGAGAAGCTAGCTCTAGACTTACCAGACCAAGGATGCTTGGAACCTTCCGGGGAAGATTTGAAATAAAAAATTTTCATGCTTCTGGGACGGAGAATAAGGGAAATAGATCTATGTGCTGACAAGGAGGGCCCCATTTTGCGATGAGGCTCCTTCCTTTTCCTAGACTGTGGCAGGAAGGTACTCTTCCCCTCCATGATACCCTTAGTGATGTCATCCAGTGTAGCCCCAAACAGACGACCCCCAAGGGCTCTCCCTACCGATCAGAGGAGCGCCACGAATTCGGACCCAGCTTCATCATGGATGCCATCCTTGTTCATATGTTCCGGGCACAGGAAGAGGAAACTGAGGAGGAAGAAGAGGCACTTCGACATCCCAACGAGGCTTCGGTCATCTCCAGCGTCTCCGGGGCTAAGGAAAAATGGCCCCGTGACATCATCGGGCTACACAAACATGGCCACCATCTGGAGACCAGCCAGACTAAGGGAAAATGGCCCACATGACATCGGGCTACACAAACATGACGACCAGCCATACTAAGGGAAAATGGCCACCATCAGCTACAGCATGTTGCCAGGATCTTCCCTGTGCCCTCTGCAATGCTGCACCCTCTGCAAGGGAACCCCCCTCCTGAAGGTAGTTACATGTTAGGGAAGACTCTGCTGCGCACTCTGCACTGGGACCCCCCCTGCAAACAGTGGGGCATGCACCCAGGGAGTCTCCTACACGGGGACCCCTCCGGACTACCAGGGCAGGACACGTTATCCCAGGACAGAGTGGGGATAGCAGGCGTCTCTGCTGCATTCTCTGCCCTCGGACCCCAAGCAGACTCAAGGACCAGACAGGGGGGAAGTGGAGTAGTGGAAGCCCAGCTCACTGAGGGATTTTTAAGGATGGGAGGAAGGAACCTGGAGGCAGGTCTGACCGTCCCTGGAGGCTACCCGCATCCACCCCAAAAAAAACGCCAAAAGGGGAGAGGGGGACTGTATTTACACTTCCATGGTGCGAGTAATATGCTCAAGACAGAATCCTCACCACCAAAGTAGGGGAGCTGTCGGCCAAGGGAATGCTGCGACTCAGACCCAAGCCCGGGCCTATGCGACCCTGCGATACGTTTAACTCGAAGGGGTTAACACCAGGGGCAATCAAAGGGTTAAATATGTCCCTAGGGGGTGCTTTTTAACTGTGTGGGGGATGGACTCACTGAATGAACACACACATACCTGTGTTCCTAAATAGCAGGAACACCGGATCCCTGTGTGCATCTGTGACAAAACAGCGGTCTGTCTTGTGTACTTCTGTCTCCATGGGGAGCGATTGCGGGTGGTCGGCAGACATCCCATCGGTGACCAGAGGGGGAGCCAATCAGCGTGTGTGTGCACCTCTGGCCGCCTCTATCTATTGCACGAAGCGACCTACAGGTATGTTGTTTGGTGTAATAGAGCCGACCTGCTGCAGGAAAACTATGGCCGCCACCTATACACCACGGCAGGGCGGCCACCACATCTATACCGCGGCAGGGTGGCCGCCACCTATACACCGCGGCAGGGCGGCCGCCACCTATACACCGCGGCAGGACGGCCACCACATCTATACCGCGGCAGAGCGGCCACCACCCATATACCGTGGCAGGGCGGCCACCACCTATATACCGCGGCAGGGCAGCCACCACATCTATACCGCGTCGGGGAGTCCACCACATACACACTGCGGCGGGGTGTCCGCCACCTATACACTGCGGCAGGGCGGCCACCACATCTGCAGGGCGGCCACCACCTATACACCGCGGCAGGGCGGCCGCCACCTATATACTGCGGCAGGGCGGCCGCTACCTATACACCGCGGCAGGGTGGCCAACACCTATACACCGCGGCAGGGCGGCCACCACATCTATACCGCGGCAGGGCGGCCACCACATCTATATCGCGGCAGGGCGGCCACCACATCTATATCGCGGCAGGGCGGCCACCACCTATACACTGCGGCAGGGCGGCCAACACCTATACACCACGGCAGGGTGGCCGCCACCTATACACCGCGGCAGGGCGGCCACCACATCTATATCGCGGCAGGGCGGCCACCACCTATACACTGCGGCAGGGCGGCCAACACCTATACACCGCGGCAGGGTGGCCGCCACCTATACACCGCGGCAGGGCGGACACCACATCTATATCGCTGCAGGGTGGCCACCACCTATATACCGCATCAGGGAAGCCACCACATACACACTGCGGCGGGGCGTCCACTACATTTATACTGCTTCAGGGAGTCCACTACATTTATACTGCGGCGGGGCGGCCCGGATGCGCAGTCAGGTACATGTACGTGATTTTGTGCAGGTGATGTCGGGGGGGGGACTCAGCGGGTCCATGTGCTGTGATGGCTGTTAGGACCCGCCGATCGTTCGGAGGAATGACAGAACGGCGGTCTTCTTATGTAACAAAGCCAAGAGAGATCTTGTGTTTCAGCTGAGTGGATTCACACAGATCTTGCTTTTCCTCCAGTGCATCCCCTCCCCCCACACTTAGAAAGCACCCCCTAGGAGCACACATTTAACCCCTTGATCACTCCCTGATGTTAACTCCTTCCCTGCCAGTGCCTTTAGTACAGTGACAGTGCTTTTTCTTTTAGCACTGATCACTGTATTGGTGTCACTGGTCCCCACAAAGTGTTAGTGGCAGATTTGTCCACCGCAATGTAGCAGTCCCGCTAAAAATCACTGATCTCCGCCATTACTACTAAAAACAATAAAAATTACATAAATGTATCCCATAGTTTGTAGACGCAATAAAACTTTTGTGCAAACTAATCAAAGTACAATTTTAAGGATTTTTTTTTTCCCCCCAAAAAGTAGCAGAATACAAATTGGCCTAAATTGATGAAAACATTTGATTTTTTTTTTTTTTTTTAATTATTGGATGTTTAATAGCAGAAAAGTAAAAAAAATTTAGTTTTTTTTAAATTGTGGTTCTTTTTTCGTTTATAGCGCAAAAAATAAAAATCGCAGATCGCCGCCATTACTAGTTAAAAAATAAATAAATAAAAATGACAGAAATCTTTCCCCTAGTTTGTAGATGCGATAACTTTTGCGCAAACCAATCAAAATACGCTTATTGCGATTTTTTTTTACCAAAAATATGTAGCGGAATACAAATTGGCCCAAATTGATTAAAAAATAGGTATTTAAAAAAATGTTTATTGGATGTTTTATATCAGAAAGTAAAAAATATTTTTTTTTTTTAGGGTCCTATTTTTTTTTTTAATTTTGGTCCCCTAAATAGGACACAGAATGGGTCCTGACACGGGCCTGGTCCCCTAAATAGGACACAGAATGGGTTCTGACACTAGCCTGGTCCCCTAAATAGGACACAGAATGGGTCCTGACACGGGCCTGGTCCCCTAAATAGGACACAGAATGGGTCCTGACACTGGCCTGGTCCCCTAAATAGGACACAGAATGAGTTCTGACACTGGCCTGGTCCCCTAAATAGGACACAGAATGGGTCCTGACACGGGCCTGGTCCCCTAAATAGGACACAGAATGGGTTCTGACACTGGCCTGGTCCCCTAAATAGGACACAGAATGGGTTCTGACACTAGCCTGGTCCCCTAAATAGGACACAGAATGGGTCCTGACACTGGCCTGGTCCCCTAAATAGGACACAGAATGGGTTCTGACACGGGCCTGGTCCCCTAAATAGGACAGAGAATGGGTTCTGACACTGGCCTGGTCCCCTAAATAGGACACAGAATGGGTCCTGACACTGGCCTGGTCCCCTAAATAGGACACAGAATGGGTTCTGACACTGGTCTGGTCCCCTAAATAGGACACAGAATGGGTTCTGACACTAGCCTGGTCCCCTAAATAGGACACAGAATGGGTCCTGACACGGGCCTGGTCCCCTAAATAGGACACAGAATGGGTTCTGACACTGGCCTGGTCCCCTAAATAGGACACAGAATGGGTTCTGACACTGGCCTGGTCCCCTAAATAGGACACAGAATGGGTCCTGACACGGGCCTGGTCCCCTAAATAGGACACAGAATGGGTCCTGACACTGGCCTGGTCCCCTAAATAGGACACAGAATGGGTTCTGACACTGGCCTGGTCCCCTAAATAGGACACAGAATGGGTTCTGACACTGGCCTGGTCCCCTAAATAGGACACAGAATGGGTTCTGACACGGGCCTGGTCCCCTAAATAGGACACAGAATGGGTTCTGACACTGGCCTGGTCCCCTAAATAGGACACAGAATGGGTTCTGACACTGGCCTGGTCCCCTAAATAGGACACAGAATGGGTTCTGACACTGGCCTGGTCCCCTAAATAGGACACAGAATGGGTTCTGACACTAGCCTGGTCCCCTAAATAGGACACAGAATGGGTTCTGACACTGGCCTGGTCCCCTAAATAGGACACAGAATGGGTTCTGACACGGACCTGGTCCCCTAAATAGGACACAGAATGGGTTCTGACACTGGCCTGGTCCCCTAAATAGGACACAGAATGGGTCCTGACACTGGCCTGGTCCCCTAAATAGGACACAGAATGGGTCCTGACACGGGCCTGGTCCCCTAAATAGGACACAGAATGGGTTCTGACACTGGCCTGGTCCCCTAAATAGGACACAGAATGGGTCCTGACACGGGCCTGGTCCCCTAAATAGGACACAGAATGGGTTCTGACACTGGCCTGGTCCCCTAAATAGGACACAGAATGGGTTCTGACACGGGCCTGGTCCCCTAAATAGGACACAGAATGGGTTCTGACACTGGCCTGGTCCCCTAAATAGGACACAGAATGGGTCCTGACACGGGCCTGGTCCCCTAAATAGGACACAGAATGGGTCCTGACACGGGCCTGGTCCCCTAAATAGGACACAGAATGGGTCCTGACACGGGCCTGGTCCCCTAAATAGGACACAGAATGGGTTCTGACACTGGCCTGGTCCATTAAATAGGACACAGAATGGGTCCTGACACTGGCCTGGTCCCCTAAATAGGACACAGAATGGGTCCTGACACTGGCCTGGTCCCCTAAATAGGACACAGAATGGGTCCTGACACTGGCCTGGTCCCCTAAATAGGACACAGAATGGGTTCTGACACTGGCCTGGTCCCCTAAATAGGACACAGAATGGGTTCTGACACGGGCCTGGTCCCCTAAATAGGACACAGAATGGGTTCTGACACTGGCCTGGTCCCCTAAATAGGACACAGAATGGGTTCTGACACGGGCCTGGTCCCCTAAATAGGACACAGAATGGGTTCTGACACTGGCCTGGTCCCCTAAATAGGACACAGAATGGGTTCTGACACGGGCCTGGTCCCCTAAATAGGACACAGAATGGGTCCTGACACGGGCCTGGTCCCCTAAATAGGACTCTTAGTGGACAAATTATCCGAGGATCGGATCGATTCCTTCCAGAAGATTACATGTGAAACATGAACCACCACCACCATCAATTGTACAGTGCAGAGCTTGACTGTAGTTCTCTTCCTGATGAAGTGGGGTTGGACCAGTGAAACGCGTCGAGATTACAGCAAGCAATTCATCGCCCCCGTGTGGCGGAGATGAGGAGTGAGGATACAGAATACAATCCCAGGCATTGCAGTATTGTTATGCATTGTTCTTTGTTTTAATGTGATTTATGTCTTTTTAACATTTGTAGAATAAATGATGGACTTTTTACACCTTCACACCCCTCTGTTCTTTAGCTATAGCTCCAACCAAAAGGGTAAGTTCCGCTTCCCCCCCCTCCACATTTAGCATGTAAGCACTCCCCTCCCCCCTCCACATTTGGCATGTAATATTTAATTTGCGGGGGTACCTAGTTTTGAGAGGTACCCGCTCCCACTTCCACTCGGATTACAAGGGCGATCCAATTTCTCTCCCCCTCCCTCCCTGCACTCTTCTGGGACAGGTCACAGCCCAAACATTCAGCAGGCGCAGCGTGACTCGGGCATGCGCACCCTGCTGTGAAGCTGCAAGCTGAGAAGAGGGGTAAAAGCAACAGTTCGGGCGAGCGCACCGCTGGATCCCGGGATGGGCGAGGGCACCGCTGGATCCCGGGACGGGCGAGCGCACCGCTGGATCCCGGGACGGGCGAGCGCACCGCTGGATCCCGGGACGGGCGAGGGCACCGCTGGATCCCGAGACGGGCGAGCGCACCGCTGGATCCCGGGACGGGCGAGGGCACCGCTGGATCCCGAGACGGGCGAGCGCACCGCTGGATCCCGGGACGGGCGAGTGCACCGCTGGATCCCGGGACGGGCGAGCGCACCGCTGGATCCCGGGACGGGCGAGCGCACCGCTCGACACTGGGGCATATACATGGATAAGTGGCAGATACACTTTTTGTAGCTGACTTTCAATAAACACAAAAACAACTGGAACACCACTTTAGGCTCCGAGGGGCGGAGTGAAACAGGTTGGGGCGTGGCCAGGCAGTGGGTCGTCATGGCTGTGCCTGCAGTAATCTGTGAGCAGAGTATCGCGGAGGACGGAAAATAAAAGACACGGAAACCATTGAAAAATAATCTCATCTTATTCCCAGAACCTCTTACATCATCATCCAGTGCATATAAAAGTCCAGTGACTGCAAATATACATACATTCTAATATAAACCCCACCACCAAGGAAGACCCCCATATAAATAAAGAGAAAAGTGATGACCAGTTGTGCCTCGTTGTAGACCATCCCTGAGAATCCCACCCATGACCAGGAACAGAGCTCCACCCATAACCAGGAACAGGGCTCCACCCATGACCAGGAACAGGGCTCCACCCAGGAACAGAGCTCCATCCATTACCAGGAACAGAGCTCCACCCATGACCAGGAACAGAGCTTCACCCATGACCAGGAACAGAGCTCCACCCATGACCAGGAACAGAGCTCCACCCATGACCAGGAACAGAGCTCCATCCATGACCAGGAACAGTGCTCCACCCATGACCAGGAACAGTGCTCCACCCATGACCAGGAACAGAGCTTCACCCATGACCAGGAACAGAGCTCCACCCATGACCAGGAACAGAGCTTCACCCATGACCAGGAACAGATCTCCACCCAGGAACAGGGCTCTACCCATGACCAGGAACAGAGCTCCACCCATGACCAGGAACAGAGCTCCACCCATGACCAGGAACAGAGCTTCACCCATGACCAGGAACAGATCTCCACCCACGACCAAAAAAGGGCTCCACCCATGACCAGGAAAAGAGCTCCACCCATGACCAGGAACAGATCTCCACCCATGACCAGGAACAGGGCTCTACCCATGACCAGGAAAAGGGCTCTACCCATGACCAGGAAAAGAGCTCCACCCACAACCAAAAAAGGGCTCCACCCATGACCAGGAAAAGAGCTCCACCCACGACCAGGAAAAGAGCTCCACCCACGACCAAAAAAGGGCTCCACCCATGACCAGGAAAAGAGCTCCACCCATGACCAGGAAAAGAGCTCCACCCATGACCAGGAAAAGAGCTCCACCATGGTTCCCATCCTTCAGGTCTGGTTATAGCAGAAGTCTGGTCTGGACAGTCCCGAGTGTCTCCCGGACTTGTGCTGGTTTCCAGATTCCACCGTCTCCGTATCCCGCGTCTGACCCTCTGAAGGAATGGATGACATCATGGAGGACAATGAGAGTGATGTGGGATTGGACGAGCTGGTGACATCGGGAGCGCTGTAGCGTAACAGAAATCAGACAAACTTGACCAGGCGGCCCATGGTCTCCGATGCTTTGACCCGCACAGCCGGAACCGGATCCTTCAGAAGGATGATCAGCGCTGGAGAGAGAAACAGAGATGAGTGAATCAGAACTGCGCTGGACCTCATCAATAACATCAGAATAAAGAACCAAAAATATCCGACAGAAATCTACGGCCATTACCAGGAGATCAATAAACTCTCATCTTACTTACAGTATGAAATACGGGGACATTTTCTTTTTTTTTTTTTATTGGTAAATGGCACAGGGCATAATACACAGAGCGCTGGGCACAGGACTGCATAATAGACAGAGCGCTGGGCACAGGACTATATAATACACAGAGCGCTGGGCACAGGACTGCATAATACACAGAGCGCTGAGCACAGGACTGCATAATACACAGAGCGCTGGGCACAGGACTGCATAATACACAGAGCGCTGGGCACAGGACTACATAATACACAGAGCGCTGGGCACAGGACTACATAATACACAGAGCTCTGAGCACAGGATTACATAATACACAGAGCGCTGGGCACAGGACTACATAATACACAGAGCGCTGGGCACAGGACTACATAATACACAGAGCGCTGGGCACAGGACTACATAATACACAGAGCTCTGAGCACAGGACTACATAATACACAGAGCGCTGGGCACAGGACTGCATAATACACAGAGTGCTGGGTACAGGACTACATAATACACAGAGCGCTGGGCACAGGACTACATAATACACAGAGCGCTGAGCACAGGACTACATAATACACAGAGCTCTGAGCACAGGACTACATAATACACAGAGCGCTGAGCACAGGACTACATAATACACAGAGCGCTGGGCACAGGACTACATAATACACAGAGCGCTGAGCACAGGACTACATAATACACAGAGCGCTGGGCACAGGACTACATAATACACAGAGCGCTGAGCACAGGATTACATAATACACAGAGCGCTGGGCACAGGACTGCATAATACACAGAGCGCTGGGCACAGGACTGCATAATACACAGAGCGCTGGGCACAGGACTACATAATACACAGAGCGCTGGGCACAGGACTGCATAATACACAGAGCGCTGGGCACAGGATTACATAATACACAGCGCTGGACACAGGACTACATAATACACAGAGCGCTGAGCACAGGACTACATAATACACAGAGCGCTGGGCACAGGACTACATAATACACAGAGCGCTGGGCACAGGACTGCATAATACACAGAGCGCTGGGCACAGGACTGCATAATACACAGAGCGCTGGGCACAGGATTACATAATACACAGAGTGCTGGGCACAGGACTGCATAATACACAGAGCGCTGGGCACAGGACTGCATAATACACAGAGCGCTGGGCACAGGATTACATAATACACAGAGCGCTGGGCACAGGACTGCATAATACACAGAGCGCTGGGCACAGGACTGCATAATACACAGAGCACTGGGTACAGGATTACATAATACACAGAGTGCTGGGCACAGGACTGCATAATACACAGAGCGCTGGGCACAGGATTACATAATACACAGAGCGCTGGGCACAGGACTACATAATACACAGAGCGCTGGGCACAGGATTACATAATACACAGAGTGCTGGGTACAGGACTACATAATACACAGAGCTCTGAGCACAGGACTACATAACACACAGAGCTCTGAGCACAGGACTACATAACACACAGAGCGCTGGGCACAGGACTGCATAATACACAGAGCGCTGGGCACAGGACTACATAATACACAGAGTGCTGGGTACAGGACTACATAATACACAGAGCGCTGGGCACAGGACTGCATAATACACAGAACGCTGGGCACAGGACTGCATAATACACAGAGCGCTGGGCACAGGACTGCATAATACACAGAACGCTGGGCACAGGACTGCATAATACACAGAGCGCTGGGCACAGGATTACATAATACACAGAGCGCTGGGCACAGGACTACATAATACACAGAGCGCTGGGCACAGGACTACATAATACACAGAGCGCTGGGCACAGGAGTACATAATACACAGAGCACTGGGCACAGGACTACATCATACACAGCCACCTCTTAGCCCCTCCCCCACAACAGCTCCTCCCCCCCATCTATTCCTCTCCAGGTCTCAGCCCTCCACACAGTCAATGTTTGCTCTGCCCCTCCTCCACTGAACAGCAACGGGAGCGGCAGTGAGATTGTCCAGCAGGGGGTGACTGCATCTGAACCACCAGGCAGCAAGGGATGCCCGGTCTACATTAATCCGGCCCTGAATCCGGGGACAAAACCGGGGACAGACTTGGACCGGGAACACAGTCCTCAATCCGGGGACAGTCCTCAATCCGGGGACACTGTCCTCAATCCGGGAACACTGTCCTCAATCCGGGGACAGTCCTCAATCCGGGGACAGTGTCCTCAATCCGGGGACAGTGTCCTCAATCTGGGCAGAGTCCTCAATCCGGGAACACTGTCCTCAATCCGGGGACAGTGTCCTCAATCCGGGGACAGTGTCCTCAATCTGGGGAGAGTCCTCAATCCGGGAACACTGTCCTCAATCCGGGGACAGTGTCCTCAATCTGGGGAGAGTCCTCAATCCGGGGACAGTGTCCTCAATCCGGGGACAGTGTCCTCAATCTGGGGAGAGTCCTCAATCCGGGGACAGTGTCCTCAATCCGGGGACAGTGTCCTCAATCCGGGGACAGTGTCCTCAATCCGGGGACAGTCCTCAATCCGGGGACAGTGTCCTCAATCCGGGGACAGTGTCCTCAATCCGGGGACAGTGTCCTCAATCTGGGGAGAGTCCTCAATCCGGGGACAGTGTCCTCAATCCGGGGACAGTGTCCTCAATCCGGGGACAGTGTCCTCAATCCGGGGACAGTGTCCTCAATCCGGGGACAGTCCTCAATCCGGGGACAGTGTCCTCAATCCGGGGACAGTGTCCTCAATCTGGGGAGAGTCCTCAATCCGGGGACAGTGTCCTCAATCCGGGGACAGTGTCCTCAATCTGGGCAGAGTCCTCAATCCGGGGACAGTCCTCAATCCGGGGACAGTGTCCTCAATCCGGGGACAGTCCTCAATCCGGGGACAGTGTCCTCAATCCGGGGACAGTGTCCTCAATCTGGGCAGAGTCCTCAATCCGGGAACACTGTCCTCAATCCGGGGACAGTGTCCTCAATCTGGGGAGAGTCCTCAATCCGGGGACAGTGTCCTCAATCTGGGGACAGTGTCCTCAATCTGGGGAGAGTCCTCAATCCGGGAACACTGTCCTCAATCCGGGGACAGTGTCCTCAATCTGGGGAGAGTCCTCAATCCGGGGACAGTGTCCTCAATCCGGGGACAGTGTCCTCAATCCGGGGACAGTGTCCTCAATCCGGGGACAGTCCTCAATCCGGGGACAGTGTCCTCAATCCGGGGACAGTGTCCTCAATCTGGGGAGAGTCCTCAATCCGGGGACAGTGTCCTCAATCCGGGGACAGTGTCCTCAATCCGGGGACAGTGTCCTCAATCCGGGGACAGTGTCCTCAATCCGGGGACAGTGTCCTTAATCCGGGGACAGTGTCCTCAATCCGGGGACAGTGTCCTCAATCCGGGGACAGTGTCCTCAATCTGGGCAGAGTCCTCAATCCGGGGACAGTCCTCAATCCGGGGACAGTCCTCAATCCGGGGACAGTCCTCAATCCGGGGACGTCTGGTCACCCTAATGCCTAGAAGAAGACCTGCATTGTAATGTCTTCAGCAAGGCCCGGGCAGAGATAATAGAGCGGCCGCTCATGGTGAATCTTTACCCTGAATGGCCTTACAGCCCAGGCTTCACCCCGACTCTGGACCTGAGAGTCCTCCATGACCAAATAACACCGAACACTCCGGTCTGGAAATCACCCGCCGGACCCCGAAGGTCAGATTGCTGGGTGCGAGGAAACGCCAATCCGGTGCCCGGCTATACAGAGACCACATTAGGCAGAGATGTCAGGGAGGAATGACCACAATGTGAGGGGCCAGAAAAACTTTGGGGTGCAGAAAAGGAGCCCTGGGCATGCTGGGTAAAGGAGGAGTTATATGGAGGAGTGCCTCCCATTTTTCTGTTTGCCAGTGTCCTCACCTCCTGTAGTTGGCAGTATAACCCGAGCTACGTCTGACTCTGGTGGACTTTCTTCTAAATGAGTGAGAGGGCTGAAAAGAATGAATCAGCTGGGAGGGGGGGGGGTGGGGGAGGGGGGGAGACCATCATAGATCTCCTCTCCTGGCTGATCCCTACTTCAGTGCTTGTAAAGAACGGAGCTTGGAAAGTCAGAGTTTCTGTATGCATGGAATACTGTCTGTGTTCCTCACAGTAACCAATCAGATTCTCCCCAATAGGTATCTAGTTATAGAGAATCGGAGGAGAATTCCGGTTGCCGGGGGCGACACTTCCATAGTTCAGCAATAATGAAGGAAGATACCAGTAGCTGGAGGTTCATTTCACATCGGGAGAGCGGCAAATGCAGGGTGGCGGATCTATGGTGCAGGGAAGGATGGCGGTTCTATGGTGCAGGGAAGGATGGCAGTTCTATGGTGTAGGGAAGGATGGCGGATCTATGGTGCAGGGAAGGATGGCGGATCTATGGTGCAGGGAAGGATGGCGGTTCTATGGCGCAGGGTGGCTGTTCTTTGATGCAGGGAAGGATGGCGGTTCTATGGTGCAGGGAAGGATGGCAGTTCTATGGTGTAGGGAAGGATGGCGGATCTATGGTGCAGGGAAGGATGGCGGATCTATGGTGCAGGGAAGGATGGCGGTTCTATGGCGCAGGGTGGCTGTTCTTTGATGCAGGGAAGGATGGCGGTTCTATGGTGTAGGGAAGGATGGCGGATCTATGGTGCAGGGAAGGATGGCGGTTCTATGGCGCAGGGTGGCTGTTCTTTGATGCAGGGAAGGATGGCGGTTCTATGGTGTAGGGAAGGATGGCGGATCTATGGTGCAGGGAAGGATGGCGGATCTATGGTGCAGGGAAGGATGGCGGTTCTATGGCGCAGGGTGGCTGTTCTTTGATGCAGGGAAGGATGGCGGTTCTATGGTGCAGGGAAGGATGGCGGATCTATGGTGCAGGGAAGGATGGCGGTTCTATGGTGCAGGGAAGGATGGCGGATCTATGGTGCAGGGAAGGATGGCGGTTCTATGGTGCAGGGAAGGATGGCGGTTCTATGGCGCAGAGAAGGATGGCAGATCTATGGTGCAGGGAAGGATGGCGGTTCTATGGTGCAGGGAAGGATGGCGGTTCTATGGCGCAGAGAAGGATGGCAGATCTATGGCGCAGAGAAGGATGGCGGTTCTATGGTGCAGGGAAGGATGGCGGATCTATGGCGCAGAGAAGGATGGCGGTTCTATGGTGCAGGGAAGGATGGCGGTTCTATGGCGCAGAGAAGGATGGCGGTTCTATGGTGCAGGGAAGGATGGCGGTTCTATGGCGCAGGGAAGGGTGGCGGTTCTATGGCGCAGAGAAGGATGGCGGTTCTATGGCGCAGGGAAGGGTGGCGGTTCTATGGCGCAGGGAAGGGTGGCGGTTCTATGGCGCAGAGAAGGATGGCGGTTCTATGGCGCAGGGAAGGGTGGCGGTTCTATGGCGCAGGGAAGGGTGGCGGTTCTATGGTGCAGGGAAGGATGGCGGTTCTATGGTGCAGGGAAGGATGGCAGTTCTATGGTGTAGGGAAGGATGGCGGATCTATGGTGCAGGGAAGGATGGCGGATCTATGGTGCAGGGAAGGATGGCGGTTCTATGGCGCAGGGTGGCTGTTCTTTGATGCAGGGAAGGATGGCGGTTCTATGGTGTAGGGAAGGATGGCGGATCTATGGTGCAGGGAAGGATGGCGGTTCTATGGCGCAGGGTGGCTGTTCTTTGATGCAGGGAAGGATGGCGGTTCTATGGTGTAGGGAAGGATGGCGGATCTATGGTGCAGGGAAGGATGGCGGATCTATGGTGCAGGGAAGGATGGCGGTTCTATGGCGCAGGGTGGCTGTTCTTTGATGCAGGGAAGGATGGCGGTTCTATGGTGCAGGGAAGGATGGCGGATCTATGGTGCAGGGAAGGATGGCGGTTCTATGGTGCAGGGAAGGATGGCGGATCTATGGTGCAGGGAAGGATGGCGGTTCTATGGTGCAGGGAAGGATGGCGGTTCTATGGCGCAGAGAAGGATGGCAGATCTATGGTGCAGGGAAGGATGGCGGTTCTATGGTGCAGGGAAGGATGGCGGTTCTATGGCGCAGAGAAGGATGGCAGATCTATGGCGCAGAGAAGGATGGCGGTTCTATGGTGCAGGGAAGGATGGCGGATCTATGGCGCAGAGAAGGATGGCGGTTCTATGGTGCAGGGAAGGATGGCGGTTCTATGGCGCAGAGAAGGATGGCGGTTCTATGGTGCAGGGAAGGATGGCGGTTCTATGGCGCAGGGAAGGGTGGCGGTTCTATGGCGCAGAGAAGGATGGCGGTTCTATGGCGCAGGGAAGGGTGGCGGTTCTATGGCGCAGGGAAGGGTGGCGGTTCTATGGCGCAGAGAAGGATGGCGGTTCTATGGCGCAGGGAAGGGTGGCGGTTCTATGGCGCAGGGAAGGGTGGCGGTTCTATGGTGCAGGGAAGGATGGCGGTTCTATGGTGCAGGGAAGGATGGCGGTTCTATGGCGCAGGGAAGGGTGGCGGTTCTATGGCGCAGGGAAGGGTGGCGGTTCTATGGCGCAGGGAAGGATGGCGGTTCTATGGCGCAGAGAAGGATGGCGGTTCTATGGCGCAGAGAAGGATGGCGGTTCTATGGTGCAGGGAAGGATGGCGGTTCTATGGCGCAGGGAAGGGTGGCGGTTCTATGGCGCAGAGAAGGATGGCGGTTCTATGGCGCAGGGAAGGGTGGCGGTTCTATGGCGCAGGGAAGGGTGGCGGTTCTATGGCGCAGGGAAGGGTGGCGGATCTATGGTGCAGGGAAGGGTGGCGGATCTATGGTGCAGGGAAGGGTGGCGGTTCTTTGATGCAGGGAAGGATGGCGGTTCTATGGTGCAGGGAAGGATGGCGGTTCTATGGCGCAGGGTGGCTGTTCTTTGATGCAGGGAAGGATGGCGGTTCTATGGTGCAGGGAAGGATGGCGGATCTATGGTGCAGGGAAGGATGGCGGTTCTATGGTGCAGGGAAGGATGGCGGATCTATGGTGCAGGGAAGGATGGCGGATCTATGGTGCAGGGAAGGATGGCGGTTCTATGGCGCAGAGAAGGATGGCAGATCTATGGTGCAGGGAAGGATGGCGGTTCTATGGTGCAGGGAAGGATGGCGGTTCTATGGCGCAGAGAAGGATGGCAGATCTATGGCGCAGAGAAGGATGGCGGTTCTATGGTGCAGGGAAGGATGGCGGATCTATGGCGCAGAGAAGGATGGCGGTTCTATGGTGCAGGGAAGGATGGCGGTTCTATGGCGCAGAGAAGGATGGCGGTTCTATGGTGCAGGGAAGGATGGCGGTTCTATGGTGCAGGGAAGGATGGCGGTTCTATGGCGCAGGGAAGGGTGGCGGTTCTATGGCGCAGGGAAGGGTGGCGGTTCTATGGCGCAGGGAAGGATGGCGGTTCTATGGCGCAGAGAAGGATGGCGGTTCTATGGCGCAGAGAAGGATGGCGGTTCTATGGTGCAGGGAAGGATGGCGGTTCTATGGCGCAGGGAAGGGTGGCGGTTCTATGGCGCAGAGAAGGATGGCGGTTCTATGGTGCAGGGAAGGATGGCGGTTCTATGGCGCAGAGAAGGATGGCGGTTCTATGGTGCAGGGAAGGATGGCGGTTCTATGGTGCAGGGAAGGATGGCGGTTCTATGGCGCAGGGAAGGGTGGCGGTTCTATGGCGCAGGGAAGGGTGGCGGTTCTATGGCGCAGGGAAGGGTGGCGGATCTATGGTGCAGGGAAGGGTGGCGGATCTATGGTGCAGGGAAGGGTGGCGGTTCTTTGATGCAGGGAAGGATGGCGGTTCTATGGTGCAGGGAAGGATGGCGGTTCTATGGTGCAGGGAAGGATGGCGGTTCTATGGGGCAGGGAAGGATGGCGGTTCTATGGTGCAGGGAAGGATGGCGGTTCTATGGTGCAGGGAAGGATGGCAGATCTATGGTGCAGGGAAGGATGGCGGTTCTATGGTGCAGGGAAGGATGGCGGTTCTATGGCGCAGAGAAGGATGGCAGATCTATGGTGCAGGGAAGGATGGCGGTTCTATGGTGCAGGGAAGGATGGCGGTTCTATGGTGCAGGGAAGGATGGCGGTTCTATGGCGCAGAGAAGGATGGCGGATCTATGGTGCAGGGAAGGATGGCGGTTCTATGGTGCAGGGAAGGATGGCGGATCTATGGCGCAGGGTGGCTGTTCTTTGATGCAGGGAAGGATGGCGGTTCTATGGTGCAGGGAAGGATGGCAGTTCTATGGTGTAGGGAAGGATGGCGGATCTATGGTGCAGGGAAGGATGGCGGATCTATGGTGCAGGGAAGGATGGCGGTTCTATGGCGCAGGGTGGCTGTTCTTTGATGCAGGGAAGGATGGCGGTTCTATGGTGCAGGGAAGGATGGCAGTTCTATGGTGTAGGGAAGGATGGCGGATCTATGGTGCAGGGAAGGATGGCGGATCTATGGTGCAGGGAAGGATGGCGGTTCTATGGCGCAGGGTGGCTGTTCTTTGATGCAGGGAAGGATGGCGGTTCTATGGTGTAGGGAAGGATGGCGGATCTATGGTGCAGGGAAGGATGGCGGATCTATGGTGCAGGGAAGGATGGCGGTTCTATGGCGCAGGGTGGCTGTTCTTTGATGCAGGGAAGGATGGCGGTTCTATGGTGCAGGGAAGGATGGCGGATCTATGGTGCAGGGAAGGATGGCGGTTCTATGGTGCAGGGAAGGATGGCGGATCTATGGTGCAGGGAAGGATGGCGGTTCTATGGTGCAGGGAAGGATGGCGGTTCTATGGCGCAGAGAAGGATGGCGGTTCTATGGTGCAGGGAAGGATGGCGGTTCTATGGCGCAGGGAAGGGTGGCGGTTCTATGGCGCAGAGAAGGATGGCGGTTCTATGGTGCAGGGAAGGATGGCGGTTCTATGGCGCAGAGAAGGATGGCGGTTCTATGGTGCAGGGAAGGATGGCGGTTCTATGGTGCAGGGAAGGATGGCGGTTCTATGGCGCAGGGAAGGGTGGCGGTTCTATGGCGCAGGGAAGGGTGGCGGTTCTATGGCGCAGGGAAGGGTGGCGGATCTATGGTGCAGGGAAGGGTGGCGGATCTATGGTGCAGGGAAGGGTGGCGGTTCTTTGATGCAGGGAAGGATGGCGGTTCTATGGTGCAGGGAAGGATGGCGGTTCTATGGTGCAGGGAAGGATGGCGGTTCTATGGGGCAGGGAAGGATGGCGGTTCTATGGTGCAGGGAAGGATGGCAGATCTATGGTGCAGGGAAGGATGGCGGTTCTATGGTGCAGGGAAGGATGGCGGTTCTATGGGGCAGGGAAGGATGGCGGTTCTATGGTGCAGGGAAGGATGGCAGATCTATGGTGCAGGGAAGGATGGCGGTTCTATGGTGCAGGGAAGGATGGCGGTTCTATGGCGCAGAGAAGGATGGCAGATCTATGGTGCAGGGAAGGATGGCGGTTCTATGGTGCAGGGAAGGATGGCGGTTCTATGGTGCAGGGAAGGATGGCGGTTCTATGGCGCAGAGAAGGATGGCGGATCTATGGTGCAGGGAAGGATGGCGGTTCTATGGTGCAGGGAAGGATGGCGGTTCTATGGCGCAGAGAAGGATGGCAGATCTATGGCGCAGAGAAGGATGGCGGTTCTATGGTGCAGGGAAGGATGGCGGATCTATGGCGCAGAGAAGGATGGCGGTTCTATGGTGCAGGGAAGGATGGCGGTTCTATGGCGCAGAGAAGGATGGCGGTTCTATGGTGCAGGGAAGGATGGCGGTTCTATGGTGCAGGGAAGGATGGCGGTTCTATGGCGCAGGGAAGGGTGGCGGTTCTATGGCGCAGGGAAGGGTGGCGGTTCTATGGCGCAGGGAAGGATGGCGGTTCTATGGCGCAGAGAAGGATGGCGGTTCTATGGCGCAGAGAAGGATGGCGGTTCTATGGTGCAGGGAAGGATGGCGGTTCTATGGCGCAGGGAAGGGTGGCGGTTCTATGGCGCAGAGAAGGATGGCGGTTCTATGGCGCAGGGAAGGGTGGCGGTTCTATGGCGCAGGGAAGGGTGGCGGTTCTATGGCGCAGGGAAGGGTGGCGGATCTATGGTGCAGGGAAGGGTGGCGGATCTATGGTGCAGGGAAGGGTGGCGGTTCTTTGATGCAGGGAAGGATGGCGGTTCTATGGTGCAGGGAAGGATGGCGGTTCTATGGCGCAGGGTGGCTGTTCTTTGATGCAGGGAAGGATGGCGGTTCTATGGTGCAGGGAAGGATGGCGGATCTATGGTGCAGGGAAGGATGGCGGTTCTATGGTGCAGGGAAGGATGGCGGATCTATGGTGCAGGGAAGGATGGCGGATCTATGGTGCAGGGAAGGATGGCGGTTCTATGGCGCAGAGAAGGATGGCAGATCTATGGTGCAGGGAAGGATGGCGGTTCTATGGTGCAGGGAAGGATGGCGGTTCTATGGCGCAGAGAAGGATGGCAGATCTATGGCGCAGAGAAGGATGGCGGTTCTATGGTGCAGGGAAGGATGGCGGATCTATGGCGCAGAGAAGGATGGCGGTTCTATGGTGCAGGGAAGGATGGCGGTTCTATGGCGCAGGGAAGGGTGGCGGTTCTATGGCGCAGGGAAGGGTGGCGGTTCTATGGCGCAGGGAAGGGTGGCGGATCTATGGTGCAGGGAAGGGTGGCGGATCTATGGTGCAGGGAAGGGTGGCGGTTCTTTGATGCAGGGAAGGATGGCGGTTCTATGGTGCAGGGAAGGATGGCGGTTCTATGGTGCAGGGAAGGATGGCGGTTCTATGGGGCAGGGAAGGATGGCGGTTCTATGGTGCAGGGAAGGATGGCGGTTCTATGGTGCAGGGAAGGATGGCAGATCTATGGTGCAGGGAAGGATGGCGGTTCTATGGTGCAGGGAAGGATGGCGGTTCTATGGCGCAGAGAAGGATGGCAGATCTATGGTGCAGGGAAGGATGGCGGTTCTATGGTGCAGGGAAGGATGGCGGTTCTATGGTGCAGGGAAGGATGGCGGTTCTATGGCGCAGAGAAGGATGGCGGATCTATGGTGCAGGGAAGGATGGCGGTTCTATGGTGCAGGGAAGGATGGCGGATCTATGGTGCAGGGAAGGGTGGCGGTTCTATGGTGCAGGGAAGGATGGCGGTTCTATGGTGCAGGGAAAGATGGCGGTTCTATGGTGCAGGGAAGGATGGCGGTTCTATGGTGCAGGGAAGGATGGCGGATCTATGGTGCAGGGAAGGGTGGCGGTTCTATGGTGCAGGGAAGGATGGCGGTTCTATGGTGCAGGGAAGGATGGCGGTTCTATGGTGCAGGGAAGGATGGCGGATCTATGGTGCAGGGAAGGGTGGCGGTTCTATGGTGCAAGGAAAGATGGCGGTTCTATGGTGCAGGGAAGGATGGCGGTTCTATGGTGCAGGGAAGGATGGCGGATCTATGGTGCAGGGAAGGATGGCGGTTCTATGGTGCAGGGAAGGATGGCGGTTCTATGGTGCAGGGAAGGATGGCAGTTCTATGGTGCAGGGAAGGATGGCGGTTCTATGGTGCAAGGAAAGATGGCGGTTCTATGGTGCAGGGAAGGATGGCGGTTCTATGGTGCAGGGAAGGATGGCGGATCTATGGTGCAGGGAAGGGTGGCGGTTCTATGGCGCAGGGAAGGGTGGCGGTTCTATGGCGCAGGGAAGGGTGGCGGTTCTATGGTGCAGGGAAGGGTGGCGGTTCTATGGTGCAGGGAAGGATGGCGGATCTATGGCGCAGGGAAGGATGGCGGTTCTATGGTGCAGGGAAGGATGGCGGTTCTATGGTGCAGGGTGGCTGTTCTTTGATGCAGGGAAGGATGGCGGTTCTATGGTGTAGGGAAGGATGGCGGATCTATGGTGCAGGGAAGGATGGCAGTTCTATGGTGCAGGGAAGGATGGCGGTTCTATGGTGCAAGGAAAGATGGCGGTTCTATGGTGCAGGGAAGGATGGCGGTTCTATGGTGCAGGGAAGGATGGCGGATCTATGGTGCAGGGAAGGGTGGCGGTTCTATGGTGCAGGGAAGGATGGCGGTTCTATGGCGCAGAGAAGGATGGCAGATCTATGGTGCAGGGAAGGATGGCGGTTCTTTGATGCAGGGAAGGATGGCGGTTCTATGGTGCAGGGAAGGATGGCGGTTCTATGGTGCAGGGAAGGATGGCGGTTCTATGGGGCAGGGAAGGATGGCGGTTCTATGGCGCAGAGAAGGATGGCGGATCTATGGTGCAGGGAAGGATGGCGGTTCTATGGCGCAGAGAAGGATGGCAGATCTATGGTGCAGGGAAGGATGGCGGTTCTATGGTGCAGGGAAGGATGGCGGTTCTATGGCGCAGAGAAGGATGGCAGATCTATGGTGCAGGGAAGGATGGCGGTTCTATGGTGCAGGGAAGGATGGCGGTTCTATGGTGCAGGGAAGGATGGCGGTTCTATGGCGCAGAGAAGGATGGCGGATCTATGGTGCAGGGAAGGATGGCGGTTCTATGGTGCAGGGAAGGATGGCGGATCTATGGTGCAGGGAAGGGTGGCGGTTCTATGGTGCAGGGAAGGATGGCGGTTCTATGGTGCAGGGAAAGATGGCGGTTCTATGGTGCAGGGAAGGATGGCGGTTTCTATGGTGCAGGGAAGGATGGCGGTTCTATGGTGCAGGGAAGGATGGCGGATCTATGGTGCAGGGAAGGGTGGCGGTTCTATGGTGCAGGGAAGGATGGCGGTTCTATGGTGCAGGGAAAGATGGCGGTTCTATGGTGCAGGGAAGGATGGCGGTTCTATGGTGCAGGGAAGGATGGCAGTTCTATGGCGCAGAGAAGGATGGCGGTTCTATGGTGCAGGGAAGGATGGCGGTTCTATGGCGCAGGGAAGGGTGGCGGTTCTATGGCGCAGGGAAGGGTGGCGGTTCTATGGCGCAGGGAAGGGTGGCGGTTCTATGGTGCAGGGAAGGGTGGCGGTTCTATGGTGCAGGGAAGGATGGCGGATCTATGGCGCAGGGAAGGATGGCGGTTCTATGGTGCAGGGAAGGATGGCGGTTCTATGGTGCAGGGTGGCTGTTCTTTGATGCAGGGAAGGATGGCGGTTCTATGGTGTAGGGAAGGATGGCGGATCTATGGTGCAGGGAAGGATGGCAGTTCTATGGTGCAGGGAAGGATGGCGGTTCTATGGTGCAAGGAAAGATGGCGGTTCTATGGTGCAGGGAAGGATGGCGGTTCTATGGTGCAGGGAAGGATGGCGGATCTATGGTGCAGGGAAGGGTGGCGGTTCTATGGTGCAGGGAAGGATGGCGGTTCTATGGCGCAGGGAAGGGTGGCGGTTCTATGGCGCAGGGAAGGGTGGCGGTTCTATGGTGCAGGGAAGGGTGGCGGTTCTATGGTGCAGGGAAGGATGGCGGATCTATGGCGCAGGGAAGGATGGCGGTTCTATGGTGCAGGGAAGGATGGCGGTTCTATGGTGCAGGGTGGCTGTTCTTTGATGCAGGGAAGGATGGCGGTTCTATGGTGTAGGGAAGGATGGCGGATCTATGGTGCAGGGAAGGGTGGCGGTTCTATGGCGCAGGGAAGGGTGGCGGTTCTATGGCGCAGGGAAGGGTGGCGGTTCTATGGTGCAGGGAAGGGTGGCGGTTCTATGGTGCAGGGAAGGATGGCGGATCTATGGCGCAGGGAAGGATGGCGGTTCTATGGTGCAGGGAAGGATGGCGGTTCTATGGTGCAGGGTGGCTGTTCTTTGATGCAGGGAAGGATGGCGGTTCTATGGTGTAGGGAAGGATGGCGGATCTATGGTGCAGGGAAGGATGGCAGTTCTATGGTGCAGGGAAGGATGGCGGTTCTATGGTGCAAGGAAAGATGGCGGTTCTATGGTGCAGGGAAGGATGGCGGTTCTATGGTGCAGGGAAGGATGGCGGATCTATGGTGCAGGGAAGGGTGGCGGTTCTATGGTGCAGGGAAGGATGGCGGTTCTATGGTGCAGGGAAGGATGGCAGTTCTATGGCGCAGAGAAGGATGGCGGTTCTATGGTGCAGGGAAGGATGGCGGTTCTATGGCGCAGGGAAGGGTGGCGGTTCTATGGCGCAGGGAAGGGTGGCGGTTCTATGGCGCAGGGAAGGGTGGCGGTTCTATGGTGCAGGGAAGGGTGGCGGTTCTATGGTGCAGGGAAGGGTGGCGGTTCTATGGTGTAGGGAAGGATGGCGGATCTATGGTGCAGGGAAGGATGGCGGTTCTATGGTGCAGGGAAGGATGGCGGTTCTATGGCGCAGAGAAGGATGGCAGATCTATGGTGCAGGGAAGGATGGCGGTTCTTTGATGCAGGGAAGGATGGCGGTTCTATGGTGCAGGGAAGGATGGCGGTTCTATGGTGCAGGGAAGGATGGCGGTTCTATGGGGCAGGGAAGGATGGCGGTTCTATGGCGCAGAGAAGGATGGCGGATCTATGGTGCAGGGAAGGATGGCGGTTCTATGGCGCAGAGAAGGATGGCAGATCTATGGTGCAGGGAAGGATGGCGGTTCTATGGTGCAGGGAAGGATGGCGGTTCTATGGCGCAGAGAAGGATGGCAGATCTATGGTGCAGGGAAGGATGGCGGTTCTATGGTGCAGGGAAGGATGGCGGTTCTATGGTGCAGGGAAGGATGGCGGTTCTATGGCGCAGAGAAGGATGGCGGATCTATGGTGCAGGGAAGGATGGCGGTTCTATGGTGCAGGGAAGGATGGCGGATCTATGGTGCAGGGAAGGGTGGCGGTTCTATGGTGCAGGGAAGGATGGCGGTTCTATGGTGCAGGGAAAGATGGCGGTTCTATGGTGCAGGGAAGGATGGCGGTTTCTATGGTGCAGGGAAGGATGGCGGTTCTATGGTGCAGGGAAGGATGGCGGATCTATGGTGCAGGGAAGGGTGGCGGTTCTATGGTGCAGGGAAGGATGGCGGTTCTATGGTGCAGGGAAAGATGGCGGTTCTATGGTGCAGGGAAGGATGGCGGTTCTATGGTGCAGGGAAGGATGGCAGTTCTATGGCGCAGAGAAGGATGGCGGTTCTATGGTGCAGGGAAGGATGGCGGTTCTATGGCGCAGGGAAGGATGGCGGTTCTATGGTGCAGGGAAGGGTGGCGGTTCTATGGCGCAGGGAAGGGTGGCGGTTCTATGGCGCAGGGAAGGGTGGCGGTTCTATGGTGCAGGGAAGGGTGGCGGTTCTATGGTGCAGGGAAGGATGGCGGATCTATGGCGCAGGGAAGGATGGCGGTTCTATGGTGCAGGGAAGGATGGCGGTTCTATGGTGCAGGGTGGCTGTTCTTTGATGCAGGGAAGGATGGCGGTTCTATGGTGTAGGGAAGGATGGCGGATCTATGGTGCAGGGAAGGATGGCAGTTCTATGGTGCAGGGAAGGATGGCGGTTCTATGGTGCAAGGAAAGATGGCGGTTCTATGGTGCAGGGAAGGATGGCGGTTCTATGGTGCAGGGAAGGATGGCGGATCTATGGTGCAGGGAAGGGTGGCGGTTCTATGGTGCAGGGAAGGATGGCGGTTCTATGGCGCAGGGAAGGGTGGCGGTTCTATGGCGCAGGGAAGGGTGGCGGTTCTATGGTGCAGGGAAGGGTGGCGGTTCTATGGTGCAGGGAAGGATGGCGGATCTATGGCGCAGGGAAGGATGGCGGTTCTATGGTGCAGGGAAGGATGGCGGTTCTATGGTGCAGGGTGGCTGTTCTTTGATGCAGGGAAGGATGGCGGTTCTATGGTGTAGGGAAGGATGGCGGATCTATGGTGCAGGGAAGGATGGCAGTTCTATGGTGCAGGGAAGGATGGCGGTTCTATGGTGCAGGGAAGGATGGCGGTTCTATGGTGCAGGGAAGGATGGCGAATCTATGGTGCAGGGAAAGATGGCGGTTCTATGGTGCAGGGAAGGATGGCGGTTCTATGGTGCAGGGAAGGATGGCGGTTCTATAGTGCAGGGAAGGATGGCGGTTCTATGGTGCAGGGAAGGATGGCGAATCTATGGTGCAGGGAAAGATGGCGGTTCTATGGTGCAGGGAAGGATGGCGGTTCTATGGTGCAGGGAAGGATGGCGGATCTATGGTGCAGGGAAGGGTGGCGGTTCTATGGTGCAGGGAAGGATGGCGGTTCTATGGTGCAGGGAAAGATGGCGGTTCTATGGTGCAGGGAAAGATGGCGGTTCTATGGTGCAGGGAAGGATGGCGGTTCTATGGTGCAGGGAAGGATGGCGGATCTATGGTGCAGGGAAGGGTGGCGGTTCTATGGTGCAGGGAAGGATGGCGGTTCTATGGTGCAGGGAAGGATGGCAGTTCTATGGCGCAGGGAAGGGTGGCGGTTCTATGGCGCAGGGAAGGGTGGCGGTTCTATGGTGCAGGGAAGGGTGGCGGTTCTATGGTGCAGGGAAGGATGGCGGATCTATGGCGCAGGGAAGGATGGCGGTTCTATGGTGCAGGGAAGGATGGCGGTTCTATGGTGCAGGGTGGCTGTTCTTTGATGCAGGGAAGGATGGCGGTTCTATGGTGTAGGGAAGGATGGCGGATCTATGGTGCAGGGAAGGATGGCAGTTCTATGGTGCAGGGAAGGATGGCGGTTCTATGGTGCAAGGAAAGATGGCGGTTCTATGGTGCAGGGAAGGATGGCGGTTCTATGGTGCAGGGAAGGATGGCGGATCTATGGTGCAGGGAAGGGTGGCGGTTCTATGGTGCAGGGAAGGATGGCGGTTCTATGGTGCAGGGAAGGATGGCAGTTCTATGGCGCAGAGAAGGATGGCGGTTCTATGGTGCAGGGAAGGATGGCAGTTCTATGGCGCAGAGAAGGATGGCGGTTCTATGGTGCAGGGAAGGGTGGCGGTTCTATGGTGCAGGGAAGGATGGCGGTTCTATGGTGCAGGGAAGGATGGCAGTTCTATGGCGCAGGGAAGGGTGGCGGTTCTATGGCGCAGGGAAGGGTGGCGGTTCTATGGTGCAGGGAAGGATGGCGGTTCTATGGCGCAGGGAAGGGTGGCGGTTCTATGGCGCAGGGAAGGGTGGCGGTTCTATGGCGCAGGGAAGGGTGGCGGATGTATGGTGCAGGGAAGGGTGGCGGATCTATGGTGCAGGGAAGGGTGGCGGTTCTTTGATGCAGGGAAGGATGGCGGTTCTATGGTGCAGGGAAGGATGGCGGTTCTATGGGGCAGGGAAGGATGGCGGTTCTATGGCGCAGAGAAGGATGGCGGATCTATGGTGCAGGGAAGGATGGCGGTTCTATGGCGCAGAGAAGGATGGCAGATCTATGGTGCAGGGAAGGATGGCGGTTCTATGGTGCAGGGAAGGATGGCGGTTCTATGGCGCAGAGAAGGATGGCAGATCTATGGTGCAGGGAAGGATGGCGGTTCTATGGTGCAGGGAAGGATGGCGGTTCTATGGTGCAGGGAAGGATGGCGGTTCTATGGCGCAGGGAAGGATGGCGGTTCTATGGTGCAGGGAAGGATGGCGGTTCTATGGCGCAGGGAAGGGTGGCGGTTCTATGGCGCAGGGAAGGGTGGCGGATCTATGGTGCAGGGAAGGGTGGCGGATCTATGGTGCAGGGAAGGATGGCGGTTCTATGGTGCAGGGAAGGATGGCGGTTCTATGGTGCAGGGAAGGATGGCGGTTCTATGGGGCAGGGAAGGATGGCGGTTCTATGGCGCAGAGAAGGATGGCGGATCTATGGTGCAGGGAAGGATGGCGGTTCTATGGCGCAGAGAAGGATGGCAGATCTATGGTGCAGGGAAGGATGGCGGTTCTATGGTGCAGGGAAGGATGGCGGTTCTATGGCGCAGAGAAGGATGGCAGATCTATGGTGCAGGGAAGGATGGCGGTTCTATGGTGCAGGGAAGGATGGCGGATCTATGGTGCAGGGAAGGGTGGCGGTTCTATGGTGCAGGGAAGGATGGCGGTTCTATGGGGCAGGGAAGGATGGCGGTTCTATGGCGCAGAGAAGGATGGCGGATCTATGGTGCAGGGAAGGATGGCGGTTCTATGGCGCAGAGAAGGATGGCAGATCTATGGTGCAGGGAAGGATGGCGGTTCTATGGTGCAGGGAAGGATGGCGGTTCTATGGCGCAGAGAAGGATGGCGGATCTATGGTGCAGGGAAGGATGGCGGTTCTATGGTGCAGGGAAGGATGGCGGATCTATGGTGCAGGGAAGGGTGGCGGTTCTATGGTGCAGGGAAGGATGGCGGTTCTATGGTGCAGGGAAAGATGGCGGTTCTATGGTGCAGGGAAGGATGGCGGTTCTATGGTGCAGGGAAGGATGGCGGATCTATGGTGCAGGGAAGGGTGGCGGTTCTATGGTGCAGGGAAGGATGGCGGTTCTATGGTGCAGGGAAGGATGGCGGTTCTATGGTGCAGGGAAGGATGGCGGATCTATGGTGCAGGGAAGGGTGGCGGTTCTATGGTGCAGGGAAGGATGGCGGTTCTATGGTGCAGGGAAAGATGGCGGTTCTATGGTGCAGGGAAGGATGGCGGTTCTATGGTGCAGGGAAGGATGGCGGTTCTATGGTGCAGGGAAGGATGGCGGTTCTATGGTGCAGGGAAGGATGGCGGTTCTATGGTGCAGGGAAGGATGGCGGATCTATGGTGCAGGGAAGGGTGGCGGTTCTATGGTGCAGGGAAGGATGGCGGTTCTATGGTGCAGGGAAGGATGGCAGTTCTATGGCGCAGAGAAGGATGGCGGATCTATGGTGCAGGGAAGGATGGCGGTTCTATGGTGCAGGGAAGGATGGCGGATCTATGGTGCAGGGAAGGGTGGCGGTTCTATGGTGCAGGGAAGGATGGCGGTTCTATGGTGCAGGGAAAGATGGCGGTTCTATGGTGCAGGGAAGGATGGCGGTTTCTATGGTGCAGGGAAGGATGGCGGTTCTATGGTGCAGGGAAAGATGGCGGTTCTATGGTGCAGGGAAGGATGGCGGTTCTATGGTGCAGGGAAGGATGGCGGATCTATGGTGCAGGGAAGGGTGGCGGTTCTATGGTGCAGGGAAGGATGGCGGTTCTATGGTGCAGGGAAGGATGGCGGTTCTATGGTGCAGGGAAGGATGGCGGATCTATGGTGCAGGGAAGGGTGGCGGTTCTATGGTGCAGGGAAGGATGGCGGTTCTATGGTGCAGGGAAAGATGGCGGTTCTATGGTGCAGGGAAGGATGGCGGTTCTATGGTGCAAGGAAAGATGGCGGTTCTATGGTGCAGGGAAGGATGGCGGTTCTATGGTGCAGGGAAGGATGGCGGATCTATGGTGCAGGGAAGGGTGGCGGTTCTATGGTGCAGGGAAGGATGGCGGTTCTATGGTGCAGGGAAAGATGGCGGTTCTATGGTGCAGGGAAGGATGGCGGTTCTATGGTGCAAGGAAAGATGGCGGTTCTATGGTGCAGGGAAGGATGGCGGTTCTATGGTGCAGGGAAGGATGGCGGTTCTATGGTGCAAGGAAAGATGGCGGTTCTATGGTGCAGGGAAGGATGGCGGTTCTATGGTGCAGGGAAGGATGGCGGATCTATGGTGCAGGGAAGGGTGGCGGTTCTATGGTGCAGGGAAGGATGGCAGTTCTATGGCGCAGAGAAGGATGGCGGTTCTATGGTGCAGGGAAGGATGGCGGTTCTATGGCGCAGGGAAGGGTGGCGGTTCTATGGCGCAGGGAAGGGTGGCGGTTCTATGGCGCAGGGAAGGGTGGCGGTTCTATGGTGCAGGGAAGGGTGGCGGTTCTATGGTGCAGGGAAGGATGGCGGATCTATGGCGCAGGGAAGGATGGCGGTTCTATGGTGCAGGGAAGGATGGCGGTTCTATGGTGCAGGGTGGCTGTTCTTTGATGCAGGGAAGGATGGCGGTTCTATGGTGTAGGGAAGGATGGCGGATCTATGGTGCAGGGAAGGATGGCAGTTCTATGGTGCAGGGAAGGATGGCGGTTCTATGGTGCAAGGAAAGATGGCGGTTCTATGGTGCAGGGAAGGACGGCGGTTCTATGGTGCAGGGAAGGATGGCGGATCTATGGTGCAGGGAAGGGTGGCGGTTCTATGGTGCAGGGAAGGATGGCGGTTCTATGGTGCAGGGAAGGATGGCAGTTCTATGGCGCAGAGAAGGATGGCGGTTCTATGGTGCAGGGAAGGATGGCGGTTCTATGGCGCAGGGAAGGGTGGCGGTTCTATGGCGCAGGGAAGGGTGGCGGTTCTATGGCGCAGGGAAGGGTGGCGGTTCTATGGTGCAGGGAAGGGTGGCGGTTCTATGGTGCAGGGAAGGGTGGCGGTTCTATGGTGCAGGGAAGGATGGCGGATCTATGGCGCAGGGAAGGATGGCGGTTCTATGGTGCAGGGAAGGATGGCGGTTCTATGGTGCAGGGTGGCTGTTCTTTGATGCAGGGAAGGATGGCGGTTCTATGGTGTAGGGAAGGATGGCGGATCTATGGTGCAGGGAAGGATGGCAGTTCTATGGTGCAGGGAAGGATGGCGGTTCTATGGTGCAGGGAAGGGTGGCGGATCTATGGTGCAGGGAAGGGTGGCGGTTCTTTGATGCAGGGAAGGATGGCGGTTCTATGGTGCAGGGAAGGATGGCGGTTCTATGGTGCAGGGAAGGATGGCGGTTCTATGGGGCAGGGAAGGATGGCGGTTCTATGGCGCAGAGAAGGATGGCGGATCTATGGTGCAGGGAAGGATGGCGGTTCTATGGCGCAGAGAAGGATGGCAGATCTATGGTGCAGGGAAGGATGGCGGTTCTATGGTGCAGGGAAGGATGGCGGTTCTATGGCGCAGAGAAGGATGGCAGATCTATGGTGCAGGGAAGGATGGCGGTTCTATGGTGCAGGGAAGGATGGCGGTTCTATGGTGCAGGGAAGGATGGCGGTTCTATGGCGCAGAGAAGGATGGCAGATCTATGGCGCAGGGAAGGATGGCGGTTCTATGGTGCAGGGAAGGATGGCGGTTCTATGGCGCAGAGAAGGATGGCGGATCTATGGTGCAGGGAAGGATGGCGGTTCTATGGTGCAGGGAAGGATGGCGGATCTATGGTGCAGGGAAGGGTGGCGGTTCTATGGTGCAGGGAAGGATGGCGGTTCTATGGTGCAGGGAAAGATGGCGGTTCTATGGTGCAGGGAAGGATGGCGGTTCTATGGTGCAGGGAAGGATGGCGGTTCTATGGTGCAGGGAAGGATGGCGGTTCTATGGTGCAGGGAAGGATGGCGGTTCTATGGTGCAGGGAAAGATGGCGGTTCTATGGTGCAGGGAAGGATGGCGGTTCTATGGTGCAGGGAAGGATGGCGGATCTATGGTGCAGGGAAGGGTGGCGGTTCTATGGTGCAGGGAAGGATGGCGGTTCTATGGTGCAGGGAAGGATGGCGGTTCTATGGTGCAGGGAAGGATGGCGGATCTATGGTGCAGGGAAGGGTGGCGGTTCTATGGTGCAGGGAAGGATGGCGGTTCTATGGTGCAGGGAAAGATGGCGGTTCTATGGTGCAGGGAAGGATGGCGGTTCTATGGTGCAGGGAAGGATGGCTGTTCTTTGATGCAGGGAAGGATGGCGGTTCTATGGTGTAGGGAAGGATGGCGGATCTATGGTGCAGGGAAGGATGGCAGTTCTATGGTGCAGGGAAGGATGGCGGTTCTATGGTGCAGGGAAGGATGGCGGTTCTATGGTGCAGGGAAGGATGGCGGATCTATGGTGCAGGGAAGGGTGGCGGTTCTATGGTGCAGGGAAGGATGGCGGTTCTATGGTGCAGGGAAAGATGGCGGTTCTATGGTGCAGGGAAGGATGGCGGTTCTATGGTGCAGGGAAGGATGGCGGATCTATGGTGCAGGGAAGGGTGGCGGTTCTATGGTGCAGGGAAGGGTGGCGGTTCTATGGTGCAGGGAAGGATGGCAGTTCTATGGCGCAGAGAAGGATGGCGGTTCTATGGTGCAGGGAAGGATGGCGGTTCTATGGCGCAGAGAAGGATGGCAGATCTATGGTGCAGGGAAGGATGGCGGTTCTATGGTGCAGGGAAGGATGGCGGTTCTATGGTGCAGGGAAGGATGGCGGTTCTATGGCGCAGAGAAAGATGGCGGATCTATGGTGCAGGGAAGGATGGCGGTTCTATGGTGCAGGGAAGGATGGCGGATCTATGGTGCAGGGAAGGGTGGCGGTTCTATGGTGCAGGGAAGGATGGCGGTTCTATGGTGCAGGGAAAGATGGCGGTTCTATGGTGCAGGGAAGGATGGCGGTTCTATGGTGCAGGGAAGGATGGCGGTTCTATGGTGCAGGGAAAGATGGCGGTTCTATGGTGCAGGGAAGGATGGCGGTTCTATGGTGCAGGGAAGGATGGCGGTTCTATGGTGCAGGGAAGGATGGCGGATCTATGGTGCAGGGAAGGATGGCGGATCTATGGTGCAGGGAAGGGTGGCGGTTCTATGGTGCAGGGAAAGATGGCGGTTCTATGGTGCAGGGAAGGATGGCGGTTCTATGGTGCAGGGAAGGATGGCGGTTCTATGGTGCAGGGAAAGATGGCGGTTCTATGGTGCAGGGAAGGATGGCGGTTCTATGGTGCAGGGAAGGATGGCGGTTCTATGGTGCAGGGAAGGATGGCGGATCTATGGTGCAGGGAAGGATGGCGGATCTATGGTGCAGGGAAGGGTGGCGGTTCTATGGTGCAGGGAAGGATGGCGGTTCTATGGTGCAGGGAAAGATGGCGGTTCTATGGTGCAGGGAAGGATGGCGGATCTATGGTGCAGGGAAGGATGGCAGTTCTATGGTGCAGGGAAGGATGGCGGTTCTATGGTGCAGGGAAGGATGGCGGTTCTATGGTGCAGGGAAGGATGGCGGTTCTATGGTGCAAGGAAAGATGGCGGTTCTATGGCGCAGGGAAGGATGGCGGTTCTATGGCGCAGGGAAGGATGGCGGTTCTATGGTGCAGGGAAGGATGGCGGTTCTATGGTGCAGGGAAGGATGGCGGATCTATGGTGCAGGGAAGGGTGGCGGTTCTATGGTGCAGGGAAGGATGGCGGTTCTATGGGGCAGGGAAGGATGGCGGTTCTATGGCGCAGAGAAGGATGGCGGATCTATGGTGCAGGGAAGGATGGCGGTTCTATGGCGCAGAGAAGGATGGCAGATCTATGGTGCAGGGAAGGATGGCGGTTCTATGGTGCAGGGAAGGATGGCGGTTCTATGGCGCAGAGAAGGATGGCAGATCTATGGTGCAGGGAAGGATGGCGGTTCTATGGTGCAGGGAAGGATGGCGGTTCTATGGTGCAGGGAAGGATGGCGGATCTATGGTGCAGGGAAGGGTGGCGGTTCTATGGTGCAGGGAAGGATGGCGGTTCTATGGTGCAGGGAAAGATGGCGGTTCTATGGTGCAGGGAAGGATGGCGGTTCTATGGTGCAGGGAAGGATGGCGGATCTATGGTGCAGGGAAGGGTGGCGGTTCTATGGTGCAGGGAAGGATGGCGGTTCTATGGTGCAGGGAAAGATGGCGGTTCTATGGTGCAGGGAAGGATGGCGGTTCTATGGTGCAGGGAAGGATGGCGGATCTATGGTGCAGGGAAGGATGGCAGTTCTATGGTGCAGGGAAGGATGGCGGTTCTATGGTGCAGGGAAGGATGGCGGTTCTATGGTGCAGGGAAGGATGGCGGTTCTATGGTGCAAGGAAAGATGGCGGTTCTATGGTGCAGGGAAGGATGGCGGTTCTATGGTGCAGGGAAGGATGGCGGATCTATGGTGCAGGGAAGGGTGGCGGTTCTATGGTGCAGGGAAGGATGGCGGTTCTATGGTGCAGGGAAGGATGGCAGTTCTATGGCGCAGAGAAGGATGGCGGTTCTATGGCGCAGGGAAGGATGGCGGTTCTATGGCGCAGGGAAGGGTGGCGGTTCTATGGCGCAGGGAAGGGTGGCGGTTCTATGGTGCAGGGAAGGGTGGCGGTTCTATGGCGCAGGGAAGGATGGCGGATCTATGGCGCAGGGAAGGATGGCGGTTCTATGGTGCAGGGAAGGATGGCGGTTCTATGGTGCAGGGTGGCTGTTCTTTGATGCAGGGAAGGATGGCGGTTCTATGGTGTAGGGAAGGATGGCGGATCTATGGTGCAGGGAAGGATGGCAGTTCTATGGTGCAGGGAAGGATGGCGGTTCTATGGTGCAGGGAAGGATGGCGAATCTATGGTGCAGGGAAAGATGGCGGTTCTATGGTGCAGGGAAGGATGGCGGTTCTATGGTGCAGGGAAGGATGGCGGTTCTATAGTGCAGGGAAGGATGGCGGTTCTATGGTGCAGGGAAGGATGGCGAATCTATGGTGCAGGGAAGGATGGCAGTTCTATGGTGCAGGGAAGGATGGCGGTTCTATGGTGCAGGGAAAGATGGCGGTTCTATGGTGCAGGGAAGGATGGCGGTTCTATGGTGCAGGGAAGGATGGCGGATCTATGGTGCAGGGAAGGGTGGCGGTTCTATGGTGCAGGGAAGGATGGCGGTTCTATGGTGCAGGGAAAGATGGCGGTTCTATGGTGCAGGGAAAGATGGCGGTTCTATGGCGCAGGGAAGGATGGCGGTTCTATGGTGCAGGGAAGGATGGCGGTTCTATGGTGCAGGGAAGGATGGCGGTTCTATGGTGCAGGGAAGGATGGCGGTTCTATGGCGCAGGGAAGGGTGGCGGTTCTATGGCGCAGGGAAGGGTGGCGGTTCTATGGCGCAGGGAAGGGTGGCGGTTCTATGGTGCAGGGAAGGGTGGCGGTTCTATGGTGCAGGGAAGGATGGCGGATCTATGGCGCAGGGAAGGATGGCGGTTCTATGGTGCAGGGAAGGGTGGCGGTTCTATGGTGCAGGGAAGGATGGCGGATCTATGGCGCAGGGAAGGATGGCGGTTCTATGGTGCAGGGAAGGATGGCGGTTCTATGGCGCAGGGAAGGGTGGCGGTTCTATGGCGCAGGGAAGGATGGCGGTTCTATGGTGCAGGGAAGGGTGGCGGTTCTATGGTGCAGGGAAGGATGGCGGATCTATGGCGCAGGGAAGGATGGCGGTTCTATGGTGCAGGGAAGGATGGCGGTTCTATGGTGCAGGGTGGCTGTTCTTTGATGCAGGGAAGGATGGCGGTTCTATGGTGTAGGGAAGGATGGCGGATCTATGGTGCAGGGAAGGATGGCAGTTCTATGGTGCAGGGAAGGATGGCGGTTCTATGGTGCAGGGAAGGATGGCGGTTCTATGGTGCAGGGAAGGATGGCGAATCTATGGTGCAGGGAAAGATGGCGGTTCTATGGTGCAGGGAAGGATGGCGGTTCTATGGTGCAGGGAAGGATGGCGGATCTATGGTGCAGGGAAGGGTGGCGGTTCTATGGTGCAGGGAAGGATGGCGGTTCTATGGTGCAGGGAAGGATGGCAGTTCTATGGTGCAGGGAAGGATGGCGGTTCTATGGTGCAGGGAAGGATGGCGGTTCTATGGTGCAGGGAAGGATGGCGGTTCTATGGTGCAGGGAAAGATGGCGGTTCTATGGTGCAGGGAAGGATGGCGGTTCTATGGTGCAGGGAAGGATGGCGGATCTATGGTGCAGGGAAGGGTGGCGGTTCTATGGTGCAGGGAAGGATGGCGGTTCTATGGTGCAGGGAAAGATGGCGGTTCTATGGTGCAGGGAAGGATGGCGGTTCTATGGTGCAGGGAAGGATGGCGGATCTATGGTGCAGGGAAGGATGGCAGTTCTATGGTGCAGGGAAGGATGGCGGTTCTATGGTGCAGGGAAGGATGGCGGTTCTATGGTGCAGGGAAGGATGGCGGTTCTATGGCGCAGGGAAGGGTGGCGGTTCTATGGCGCAGGGAAGGGTGGCGGTTCTATGGCGCAGGGAAGGGTGGCGGTTCTATGGCGCAGGGAAGGATGGCGGTTCTATGGCGCAGAGAAGGATGGCGGTTCTATGGTGCAGGGAAGGGTGGCGGTTCTATGGCGCAGGGAAGGGTGGCGGTTCTATGGCGCAGGGAAGGGTGGCGGTTCTATGGCGCAGGGAAGGGTGGCGGTTCTATGGTGCAGGGAAGGATGGCGGATCTATGGCGCAGGGAAGGGTGGCGGTTCTATGGCGCAGGGAAGGGTGGCGGTTCTATGGCGCAGGGAAGGGTGGCGGTTCTATGGTGCAGGGAAGGATGGCGGATCTATGGCGCAGGGAAGGATGGCGGTTCTATGGTGCAGGGAAGGATGGCGGTTCTATGGTGCAGGGAAGGGTGGCGGTTCTATGGCGCAGGGAAGGGTGGCGGTTCTATGGCGCAGGGAAGGGTGGCGGTTCTATGGTGCAGGGAAGGATGGCGGATCTATGGCGCAGGGAAGGATGGCGGTTCTATGGTGCAGGGAAGGATGGCGGTTCTATGGCGCAGGGAAGGGTGGCGGTTCTATGGCGCAGGGAAGGGTGGCGGTTCTATGGCGCAGGGAAGGGTGGCGGTTCTATGGCGCAGGGAAGGGTGGCGGTTCTATGGTGCAGGGAAGGATGGCGGATCTATGGCGCAGGGAAGGATGGCGGTTCTATGGTGCAGGGAAGGATGGCGGTTCTATGGTGCAGGGAAGGATGGCGGTTCTATGGTGCAGGGAAGGATGGCGGATCTATGGTGCAGGGAAGGATGGCGGTTCTATGGTGCAGGGAAGGATGGCGGTTCTATGGTGCAGGGAAGGATGGCGGATCTATGGCGCAGAGAAGGATGGCGGTTCTATGGTGCAGGGAAGGATGGCGGTTCTATGGTGCAGGGAAGGATGGCGGATCTATGGCGCAGAGAAGGATGGCGGTTCTATGGTGCAGGGAAGGATGGAGGTTCTATGGTGCAGGGAAGGATGGCGGTTCTATGGTGCAGGGAAGGATGGCAGTTCTATGGCGCAGGGTGGCTGTTCTTTGATGCAGGGAAGGATGGCGGTTCTATGGTGCAGGGAAGGATGGCGGATCTATGGTGCAGGGAAGGATGGCGGTTCTATGGTGCAGGGAAGGATGGCGGTTCTATGGTGCAGGGAAGGATGGCGGATCTATGGTGCAGGGAAGGATGGCGGTTCTATGGTGCAGGGAAGGATGGCGGTTCTATGGTGCAGGGAAGGATGGCGGATCTATGGTGCAGGGAAGGGTGGCGGTTCTATGGTGCAGGGAAGGATGGCGAATCTATGGTGCAGGGAAGGATGGCAGTTCTATGGTGCAGGGAAGGATGGCGGTTCTATGGTGCAGGGAAAGATGGCGGTTCTATGGTGCAGGGAAGGATGGCGGTTCTATGGTGCAGGGAAGGATGGCGGATCTATGGTGCAGGGAAGGGTGGCGGTTCTATGGTGCAGGGAAGGATGGCGGTTCTATGGTGCAGGGAAGGATGGCGGTTCTATGGGGCAGGGAGGGATGGCGGATCTATGGTGCAGGATGGCAGTTCTATGGCGCAGAGAAGGATGGCGGATCTATGGTGCAGGATGGCGGTTCTATTCTACAGAAGAGCGACAAAAAAATAAACATCAATCGTCATTTTCTGTACTCCAGTATATGGAGGGATCTGAGGTTGTGTCATAGATCCCCCCTCCCCCCTCCTATAATCGTTTAGCCTCCCCGCGCTCTCTCCGGCTTCTGCTGATGTCAAACTTGGCGGCGCACTCCCCCCCCCCCGCCCCATGGCTGGCGCGGGTCCCGGACTCATCCTCTCCGGATCGCTCCACTTCCAGTAGCTGTTTATTCGGATTCTGCAGGGAACTCGCCGAGATCCGCCGCGCGTTAGACGTTTAATGAGCTCCCCGCTCCCCATCCACCCCCACAGTCCTGTCCGGGGTCCCGGGGGGCAGAACAGGTTACACAGCTGTGAATCTCCTTATCCTCATCAACTGCGTCCAGACACCTTCCTATACACAGGAATATTCCTCTATATACCCCAAATACACACTGTACGTCCTCATCAACTGATCCCAGGAGAGGTCACCCCAACACTGTGCACCCCCATCAACTGATCCCAGGAGAGGTCACCCCAACACACTGTGCACCCCCATCAACTGATCCCAGGAGAGGTCACCCCAACACTGTGCACCCCCATCAACTGATCCCAGGAGAGGTCACCCCAACACTGTGCACCCCCATCAACTGATCCCAGGAGAGGTCACCCCAACACTGTGCACCCCCATCAACTGATCCCAGGAGAGGTCACCCCCAACACTGTGCACCCCCATTAACTGATCCCAGGAGAGGTCACCCCCCCACACTGTGCACCCCCATTAACTGATCCCAGGAGAGGTCACCCCAACACTGTGCACCCCCATCAACTGATCCCAGGAGAGGTCACCCCAACACACTGTGCACCCCCATCAACTGATCCCAGGAGAGGTCACCCCAACACTGTGCACCCCCATCAACTGATCCCAGGAGAGGTCACCCCCCCACACTGTGCACCCCATCAACTGATCCCAGGAGAGGTCACCCCAACACTGTGCACCCCCATTAACTGATCCCAGGAGAGGTCACCCCAACACACTGTGCACCCCCATCAACTGATCCCAGGAGAGGTCACCCCAACACACTGTGCACCCCCATTAACTGATCCCAGGAGAGGTCACCCCAACACACTGTGCACCCCCATCAACTGATCCCAGGAGAGGTCACCCCAACACTGTGCACCCCCATCAACTGATCCCAGGAGAGGTCACCCCACCACACTGTGCACCCCCATCAACTGATCCCAGGAGAGGTCACCCCAACACACTGTGCATCCCCATCAACTGATCCCAGGAGAGGTCACCCCACCACACTGTGCACCCCCATCAACTGATCCCAGGAGAGGTCACCCCAACACTGTGCACCCCCATCAACTGATCCCAGGAGAGGTCACCCCAACACACTGTACGTCCCCATCAACTGATCCCAGGAGAGGTCACCCCAACACTGTGCACCCCCATCAACTGATCCCAGGAGAGGTCACCCCAACACACTGTGCATCCCCATCAACTGATCCCAGGAGAGGTCACCCCAACACTGTGCACCCCCATCAACTGATCCCAGGAGAGGTCACCCCACCACACTGTGCACCCCCATCAACTGATCCCAGGAGAGGTCACCCCAACACTGTGCACCCCCATCAACTGATCCCAGGAGAGGTCACCCCAACACACTGTGCACCCCCATCAACTGATCCCAGGAGAGGTCACCCCAACACTGTGCACCCCCATCAACTGATCCCAGGAGAGGTCACCCCAACACACTGTGCACCCCCATCAACTGATCCCAGGAGAGGTCACCCCAACACACTGTGCACCCCCATCAACTGATCCCAGGAGAGGTCACCCCAACACTGTGCACCCCCATCAACTGATCCCAGGAGAGTTCACCCCAACACACTGTGCACCCCCATCAACTGATCCCAGGAGAGGTCACCCCCCCACACTGTGCACCCCCATCAACTGATCCCAGGAGAGGTCACCCCAACACTGTGCACCCCCATCAACTGATCCCAGGAGAGGTCACCCCAACACACTGTGCACCCCCATCAACTGATCCCAGGAGAGGTCACCCCAACACTGTGCACCCCCATCAACTGATCCCAGGAGAGGTCACCCCAACACACTGTACGTCCCCATCAACTGATCCCAGGAGAGGTCACCCCAACACACTGTGCACCCCCATCAACTGATCCCAGGAAAGGTCACCCCAACACTGTGCACCCCCATCAACTGATCCCAGGAGAGGTCACCCCAACACTGTGCACCCCCATCAACTGATCCCAGGAGAGGTCACCCCACCACACTGTGCACCCCCATCAACTGATCCCAGGAGAGGTCACCCCAACACTGTGCACCCCCATCAACTGATCCCAGGAGAGGTCACCCCAACACTGTGCACCCCCATCAACTGATCCCAGGAGAGGTCACCCCAACACTGTGCACCCCCATCAACTGATCCCAGGAGAGGTCACCCCACCACACTGTGCACCCCCATCAACTGATCCCAGGAGAGGTCACCCCAACACTGTGCACCCCCATCAACTGATCCCAGGAGAGGTCACCCCAACACACTGTGCACCCCCATCAACTGATCCCAGGAGAGGTCACCCCCCCACACTGTGCACCCCCATTAACTGATCCCAGGAGAGGTCACCCCAACACACTGTGCACCCCCATCAACTGATCCCAGGAGAGGTCACCCCAACACTGTGCACCCCCATCAACTGATCCCAGGAGAGGTCACCCCACCACACTGTGCACCCCCATCAACTGATCCCAGGAGAGGTCACCCCAACACTGTGCACCCCCATCAACTGATCCCAGGAGAGGTCACCCCAACACTGTGCACCCCCATCAACTGATCCCAGGAGAGGTCACCCCAACACACTGTGCACCCCCATCAACTGATCCCAGGAGAGGTCACCCCAACACACTGTGCACCCCCATCAACTGATCCCAGGAGAGGTCACCCCAACACTGTGCACCCCCATCAACTGATCCCAGGAGAGTTCACCCCACCACACTGTGCACCCCCATCAACTGATCCCAGGAGAGGTCACCCCAACACACTGTGCACCCCCATCAACTGATCCCAGGAGAGGTCACCCCAACACTGTGCACCCCCATCAACTGATCCCAGGAGAGTTCACCCCAACACACTGTGCACCCCCATCAACTGATCCCAGGAGAGGTCACCCCAACACACTGTACGTCCCCATCAACTGATCCCAGGAGAGGTCACCCCAACACTGTGCACCCCCATCAACTGATCCCAGGAGAGTTCACCCCAACACACTGTGCACCCCCATCAACTGATCCCAGGAAAGGTCACCCCAACACACTGTGCACCCCCATCAACTGATCCCAGGAGAGGTCACCCCAACACACTGTGCACCCCCATCAACTGATCCCAGGAGAGGTCACCCCAACACACTGTACGTCCCCATCAACTGATCCCAGGAGAGGTCACCCCAACACTGTGCACCCCCATCAACTGATCCCAGGAGAGGTCACCCCAACACACTGTGCACCCCCATCAACTGATCCCAGGAGAGGTCACCCCAACACACTGTGCACCCCCATCAACTGATCCCAGGAGAGGTCACCCCAACACTGTGCACCCCCATCAACTGATCCCTGGAGAGGTCACCCCAACACTGTGCACCCCCATCAACTGATCCCAGGAGAGTTCACCCCAACACACTGTGCACCCCCATTAACTGATCCCAGGAGAGGACACCCCAACACACTGTACGTCCCCATCAACTGATCCCAGGAGAGGTCACCCCAACACACTGTGCACCCCCATCAACTGATCCCAGGAAAGGTCACCCCAACACTGTGCACCCCCATCAACTGATCCCAGGAGAGGTCACCCCAACACTGTGCACCCCCATCAACTGATCCCAGGAGAGGTCACCCCAACACACTGTACGTCCCCATCAACTGATCCCAGGAGAGGTCACCCCAACACACTGTGCACCCCCATCAACTGATCCCAGGAAAGGTCACCCCAACACTGTGCACCCCCATCAACTGATCCCAGGAGAGGTCACCCCAACACACTGTGCACCCCCATCAACTGATCCCAGGAGAGGTCACCCCAACACACTGTACGTCCCCATCAACTGATCCCAGGAGAGGTCACCCCAACACTGTGCACCCCCATCAACTGATCCCAGGAGAGGTCACCCCAACACACTGTGCACCCCCATCAACTGATCCCAGGAGAGGTCACCCCAACACACTGTGCACCCCCATCAACTGATCCCAGGAGAGGTCACCCCAACACTGTGCACCCCCATCAACTGATCCCAGGAGAGTTCACCCCAACACACTGTGCACCCCCATCAACTGATCCCAGGAGAGGTCACCCCCCCACACTGTGCACCCCCATCAACTGATCCCAGGAGAGGTCACCCCAACACACTGTGCACCCCCATCAACTGATCCCAGGAAAGGTCACCCCAACACTGTGCACCCCCATCAACTGATCCCAGGAGAGGTCACCCCAACACACTGTGCACCCCCATCAACTGATCCCAGGAGAGGTCACCCCAACACTGTGCACCCCCATCAACTGATCCCAGGAGAGGTCACCCCACACTGTACGTCCCCATCAACTGATCCCAGGAGAGGTCACCCCAACACACTGTGCATCCCCATCAACTGATCCCAGGAGAGGTCACCCCAACACACTGTGCACCCCCATCAACTGATCCCAGGAGAGGTCACCCCAACACTGTGCACCCCCATCAACTGATCCCAGGAGAGGTCACCCCAACACACTGTACGTCCCCATCAACTGATCCCAGGAGAGGTCACCCCAACACTGTGCACCCCCATCAACTGATCCCAGGAGAGGTCACCCCAACACTGTGCACCCCCATCAACTGATCCCAGGAGAGGTCACCCCACCACACTGTGCACCCCCATCAACTGATCCCAGGAGAGGTCACCCCAACACACTGTGCACCCCCATCAACTGATCCCAGGAGAGGTCACCCCAACACTGTGCACCCCCACCAACTGATCCCAGGAGAGGTCACCCCACCACACTGTGCACCCCCATCAACTGATCCCAGGAGAGGTCACCCCAAAACACTGTGCACCCCCACCAACTGATCCCAGGAGAGGTCACCCCAACACACTGTGCACCCCCACCAACTGATCCCAGGAGAGGTCACCCCAACACACTGTGCACCCCCATCAACTGATCCCAGGAGAGGTCACCCCAACACACTGTGCACCCCCATCAACTGATCCCAGGAAAGGTCACCCCAACACTGTGCACCCCCATCAACTGATCCCAGGAGAGGTCACCCCAACACACTGTGCACCCCCATCAACTGATCCCAGGAGAGGTCACCCCAACACACTGTGCACCCCCATCAACTGATCCCAGGAGAGGTCACCCCAACACTGTGCACCCCCATCAACTGATCCCAGGAGAGGTCACCCCCCACACTGTGCACCCCCATCAACTGATCCCAGGAGAGGTCACCCCAACACACTGTGCATCCCCATCAACTGATCCCAGGAGAGGTCACCCCAACACTGTGCACCCCCATCAACTGATCCCAGGAGAGGTCACCCCCCACACTGTGCACCCCCATCAACTGATCCCAGGAGAGGTCACCCCAACACACTGTGCACCCCCATCAACTGATCCCAGGAGAGGTCACCCCAAAACACTGTGCACCCCCACCAACTGATCCCAGGAGAGGTCACCCCAACACACTGTGCACCCCCATCAACTGATCCCAGGAGAGGTCACCCCAACACACTGTGCACCCCCATCAACTGATCCCAGGAGAGGTCACCCCACCACACTGTGCACCCCCATCAACTGATCCCAGGAGAGGTCACCCCAACACACTGTGCACCCCCATCAACTGATCCCAGGAGAGGTCACCCCAACACACTGTGCACCCCCATCAACTGATCCCAGGAGAGGTCATCCCAACACACTGTGCACCCCCATCAACTGATCCCAGGAGAGGTCACCCCAACACACTGTGCACCCCCATCAACTGATCCCAGGAGAGGTCACCCCAACACACTGTGCACCCCCATCAACTGATCCCAGGAGAGGTCACCCCAACACTGTGCACCCCCATCAACTGATCCCAGGAGAGGTCACCCCAACACACTGTGCACCCCCATCAACTGATCCCAGGAGAGGTCACCCCAACACACTGTGCCCCCCCCATCAACTGACCCCAGGAGAGGTCACCCCAACACTGTGCACCCCCATCAACTGATCTCAGGAGAGGTCACCCCCCCACACTGTGCACCCCCATCAACTGATCCCAGGAGAGGTCACCCCAACACTGTGCACCCCCATCAACTGATCCCAGGAGAGGTCACCCCAACACTGTGCACCCCCATCAACTGATCCCTGGAGAGGTCACCCCAACACACTGTGCACCCCCATCAACTGATCCCAGGAGAGGTCACCCCAACACACTGTGCACCCCCATCAACTGATCCCAGGAGAGGTGACCCCACCACACTGTGCACCCCCATCAACTGATCCCAGGAGAGGTCACCCCATCACTGTGCACCCCCATCAACTGATCCCAGGAGAGGTCACCCCAACACACTGTGCACCCCCATCAACTGATCCCAGGAGAGGTCACCCCAACACACTGTGCACCCCCATCAACTGATCCCAGGAGAGGTCACCCCAACACTGTGCACCCCCATCAACTGATCCCAGGAGAGGTCACCCCAACACTGTGCACCCCCATCAACTGATCCCAGGAGAGGTGACCCCACCACACTGTGCACCCCCATCAACTGATCCCAGGAGAGGTCACCCCAACACTGCGCACCCTTATCAACTGATCCCAGGAGAGGTCACCCCAACACACTGTGCACCCCCATCAACTGATCCCAGGAGAGGTCACCCCAACACACTGTGCACCCCCATCAACTGATCCCAGGAGAGGTCACCCCACCACACTGTGCACCCCCATCAACTGATCCCAGGAGAGGTCACCCCACCACACTGTGCACCCCCATCAACTGATCCCAGGAGAGGTCACCCCAACACACTGTGCACCCCCATCAACTGATCCCAGGAGAGGTCACCCCACCACACTGTGCACCCCCATTAACTGATCCCAGGAGAGGTCACCCCAACACACTGTGCACCCCCATCAACTGATCCCAGGAGAGGTCACCCCAACACTGTGCCCCCCCATCAACTGATCCCAGGAGAGGTCACCCCAACACACTGTGCACCCCCATCAACTGATCCCAGGAGAGGTCACCCCAACACTGTGCCCCCCCATCAACTGATCCCAGGAGAGGTCACCCCAACACACTGTGCACCCCCATCAACTGATCCCAGGAGAGGTCACCCCAACACACTGTACGTCCCCATCAACTGATCCCAGGAGAGGTCACCCCAACACACTGTGCACCCCCATCAACTGATCCCAGGAGAGGTCACCCCAACACACTGTACGTCCCCATCAACTGATCCCAGGAGAGGTCACCCCAACACACTGTACGTCCCCATCAACTGATCCCAGGAGAGGTCACCCCAACACTGTGCCCCCCCATCAACGGATCCCAGGAGAGGTCACCCCACCACACTGTGCACCCCCATCAACTGATCCCAGGAGAGGTCACCCCAACACACTGTGCACCCCCATCAACTGATCCCAGGAGAGGTCACCCCAACACTGTGCCCCCCCAACTGATCCCTGGAGAGGTCACCCCACCACACTGTGCACCCCCATTAACTGATCCCAGGAGAGGTCACCCCAACACACTGTGCACCCCCATCAACTGATCCCAGGAGAGGTCACCCCAACACACTGTGCCCCCCCATCAACTGATCCCAGGAGAGGTCACCCCAACACACTGTGCACCCCCATCAACTGATCCCAGGAGAGGTCACCCCAACACACTGTGCACCCCCATCAACTGATCCCAGGAGAGGTCACCCCACCACACTGTGCACCCCCATCAACTGATCCCAGGAGAGGTCACCCCACCACACTGTGCACCCCCATCAACTGATCCCAGGAGAGGTCACCCCACCACACTGTGCACCCCCATCAACTGATCCCAGGAGAGGTCACCCCAACACACTGTGCACCCCCATCAACTGATCCCAGGAGAGGTCACCCCACCACACTGTGCACCCCCATCAACTGATCCCAGGAGAGGTCACCCCACCACACTGTGCACCCCCCATCAACTGATCCCAGGAGAGGTCACCCCACCACACTGTGCACCCCCATCAACTGATCCCAGGAGAGGTCACCCCAACACACTGTGCACCCCCCATCAACTGATCCCAGGAGAGGTCACCCCAACACTGTGCCCCCCAATCAACTGATCCCAGGAGAGGTCACCCCAACACACTGTGCATCCCCATCAACTGATCCCAGGAGAGGTCACCCCACCACACTGTGCACCCCCATTAACTGATCCCAGGAGAGGTCACCCCAACACACTGTGCACCCCCACCAACTGATCCCAGGAGAGGTCACCCCAACACACTGTGCACCCCCCATCAACTGATCCCAGGAGAGGTCACCCCAACACTGTGCACCCCCATCAACTGATCCCAGGAGAGGTCACCCCACCACACTGTGCACCCCCACCAACTGATTCCAGGAGAGGTCACCCCAACACACTGTGCACCCCTATCAACTGATCCCAGGAGAGGTCACCCCACCACACTGTGCACCCCCCATTAACTGATCCCAGGAGAGGTCACCCCAACACACTGTGCACCCCCCATCAACTGATCCCAGGAGAGGTCACCCTAACACTGCACCCCCATCAACTGATCCCAGGAGAGGTCACCCCACCACACTGTGCACCCCTATCAACTGATCCCAGGAGAGGTCACCCCACCACACTGTGCACCCCCATCAACTGATCCCAGGAGAGGTCACCCTAACACTGCACCCCCATCAACTGATCCCAGGAGAGGTCACCCCACCACACTGTGCACCCCTATCAACTGATCCCAGGAGAGGTCACCCCACCACACTGTGCACCCCCATCAACTGATCCCAGGAGAGGTCACCCTAACACTGCACCCCCATCAACTGATCCCAGGAGAGGTCACCCCACCACACTGTGCACCCCCATTAACTGATCCCAGGAGAGGTCACCCCAACACACTGTACACCCCCACCAACTGATCCCAGGAGAGGTCACCCCAACACACTGTGCACCCCCCATCAACTGATCCCAGGAGAGGTCACCCCAACACTGTGCACCCCCATCAACTGATCCCAGGAGAGGTCACCCCACCACACTGTGCACCCCCACCAACTGATTCCAGGAGAGGTCACCCCAACACACTGTGCACCCCTATCAACTGATCCCAGGAGAGGTCACCCCACCACACTGTGCACCCCCACCAACTGATCCCAGGAGAGGTCACCCCAACACACTGTGCACCCCCCATCAACTGATCCCAGGAGAGGTCACCCCAACACTGTGCATCCCCATCAACTGATCCCAGGAGAGGTCACCCCACCACACTGTGCACCCCCACCAACTGATTCCAGGAGAGGTCACCCCAACACACTGTGCACCCCTATCAACTGATCCCAGGAGAGGTCACCCCACCACACTGTGCACCCCCCATTAACTGATCCCAGGAGAGGTCACCCCAACACACTGTGCACCCCCCATCAACTGATCCCAGGAGAGGTCACCCTAACACTGCACCCCCATCAACTGATCCCAGGAGAGGTCACCCCACCACACTGTGCACCCCTATCAACTGATCCCAGGAGAGGTCACCCCACCACACTGTGCACCCCCATCAACTGATCCCAGGAGAGGTCACCCTAACACTGCACCCCCATCAACTGATCCCAGGAGAGGTCACCCCACCACACTGTGCACCCCTATCAACTGATCCCAGGAGAGGTCACCCCACCACACTGTGCACCCCCATCAACTGATCCCAGGAGAGGTCACCCTAACACTGCACCCCCATCAACTGATCCCAGGAGAGGTCACCCCACCACACTGTGCACCCCCATTAACTGATCCCAGGAGAGGTCACCCCAACACACTGTACACCCCCACCAACTGATCCCAGGAGAGGTCACCCCAACACACTGTGCACCCCCCATCAACTGATCCCAGGAGAGGTCACCCCAACACTGTGCACCCCCATCAACTGATCCCAGGAGAGGTCACCCCACCACACTGTGCACCCCCACCAACTGATTCCAGGAGAGGTCACCCCAACACACTGTGCACCCCTATCAACTGATCCCAGGAGAGGTCACCCCACCACACTGTGCACCCCCATCAACTGATCCCAGGAGAGGTCACCCTAACACTGCACCCCCATCAACTGATCCCAGGAGAGGTCACCCCCCCACACTGTGCACCCCTATCAACTGATCCCAGGAGAGGTCACCCCAACACACTGTGCACCCCCATTAACTGATCCCAGGAGAGGTCACCCCAACACTGTGCACCCCCATCAACTGATCCCAGGAGAGGTCACCCCAACACACTGTGCACCCCCATCAACTGATCCCAGGAGAGGTCACCCCACCACACTGTGCACCCCCATTAACTGATCCCAGGAGAGATCACCCCAACACACTGTGCACCCCCATCAACTGATCCCAGGAGAGGTCACCCCACCACACTGTGCACCCCCACCAACTGATCCCAGGAGAGGTCCCCCCAACACACTGTGCGCCCCCATCAACTGATCCCAGGAGAGGTCACCCCAACACTGTGCGCCCCCATCAACTGATCCCAGGAGAGGTCACCCCACCACACTGTGCACCCCCATCAACTGATCCCAGGAGAGGTCACCCCAACACTGTGCACTCCCATCAACTGATCCCAGGAGAGGTCACCCCAACACACTGTGCACCCCCACCAACTGATCCCAGGAGAGGTCACCCCACCACACTGTGCACCCCCATCAACTGATCCCAGGAGAGGTCACCCCACCACACTGTGCACCCCCATCAACTGATCCCAGGAGAGGTCACCCCAACACTGTGCACTCCCATCAACTGATCCCAGGAGAGGTCACCCCAACACACTGTGCACCCCCATCAACTGATCCCAGGAGAGGTCACCCCAACACTGTGCCCCCCCATCAACTGATCCCAGGAGAGGTCGCCCCAACACACTGTGCATCCCCACCAACTGATCCCAGGAGAGGTCACCCCAACACACTGTGCACCCCCATCAACTGATCCCAGGAGAGGTCACCCCAACACTGTGCCCCCCCATCAACTGATCCCAGGAGAGGTCACCCCAACACACTGTGCACCCCCATCAACTGATCCCAGGAGAGGTCACCCCAACACACTGTACGTCCCCATCAACTGATCCCAGGAGAGGTCACCCCAACACTGTGCCCCCCCATCAACGGATCCCAGGAGAGGTCACCCCACCACACTGTGCACCCCCATCAACTGATCCCAGGAGAGGTCACCCCAACACACTGTGCACCCCCATCAATTGATCCCAGGAGAGGTCACCCCAACACTGTGCCCCCCCATCAACTGATCCCAGGAGAGGTCACCCCAACACACTGTGCACCCCCATCAACTGATCCCAGGAGAGGTCACCCCAACACACTGTACGTCCCCATCAACTGATCCCAGGAGAGGTCACCCCAACACTGTGCCCCCCCATCAACGGATCCCAGGAGAGGTCACCCCACCACACTGTGCACCCCCATCAACTGATCCCAGGAGAGGTCACCCCAACACACTGTGCACCCCCATCAACTGATCCCAGGAGAGGTCACCCCAACACACTGTGCACCCCCATCAACTGATCCCAGGAGAGGTCACCCCAACACTGTGCCCCCCCAACTGATCCCTGGAGAGGTCACCCCACCACACTGTGCACCCCCATCAACTGATCCCAGGAGAGGTCACCCCCCCACACTGTGCACCCCTATCAACTGATCCCAGGAGAGGTCACCCCAACACACTGTGCACCCCCATTAACTGATCCCAGGAGAGGTCACCCCAACACTGTGCACCCCCATCAACTGATCCCAGGAGAGGTCACCCCAACACACTGTGCACCCCCATTAACTGATCCCAGGAGAGGTCGCCCCAACACACTGTGCACCCCCATCAACTGATCCCAGGAGAGGTCACCCCCCCACACTGTGCACCCCTATCAACTGATCCCAGGAGAGGTCACCCCAACACACTGTGCACCCCCATTAACTGATCCCAGGAGAGGTCACCCCAACACTGTGCACCCCCATCAACTGATCCCAGGAGAGGTCACCCCAACACACTGTGCACCCCCATTAACTGATCCCAGGAGAGGTCGCCCCAACACACTGTGCACCCCCATCAACTGATCCCAGGAGTGGTCACCCCACCACACTGTGCACCCCCATTAACTGATCCCAGGAGAGATCACCCCAACACACTGTGCACCCCCATCAACTGATCCCAGGAGAGGTCACCCCAACACTGTGCGCCCCCATCAACTGATCCCAGGAGAGGTCACCCCAACACTGTGCACCCCCACCAACTGATCCCAGGAGAGGTCCCCCCAACACACTGTGCGCCCCCATCAACTGATCCCAGGAGAGGTCACCCCAACACTGTGCGCCCCCATCAACTGATCCCAGGAGAGGTCACCCCAACACTGTGCACTCCCATCAACTGATCCCAGGAGAGGTCACCCCAACACACTGTGCACCCCCACCAACTGATCCCAGGAGAGGTCACCCCACCACACTGTGCACCCCCATCAACTGATCCCAGGAGAGGTCACCCCAACACTGTGCCCCCCCATCAACTGATCCCAGGAGAGGTCGCCCCAACACACTGTGCATCCCCACCAACTGATCCCAGGAGAGGTCACCCCAACACACTGTGCACCCCCATCAACTGATCCCAGGAGAGGTCACCCCAACACTGTGCCCCCCCATCAACTGATCCCAGGAGAGGTCACCCCAACACACTGTGCACCCCCATCAACTGATCCCAGGAGAGGTCACCCCAACACACTGTACGTCCCCATCAACTGATCCCAGGAGAGGTCACCCCAACACTGTGCCCCCCCATCAACGGATCCCAGGAGAGGTCACCCCACCACACTGTGCACCCCCATCAACTGATCCCAGGAGAGGTCACCCCAACACACTGTGCACCCCCATCAACTGATCCCAGGAGAGGTCACCCCAACACTGTGCCCCCCCAACTGATCCCTGGAGAGGTCACCCCACCACACTGTGCACCCCCATCAACTGATCCCAGGAGAGGTCACCCCAACACACTGTGCACCCCCATCAACTGATCCCAGGAGAGGTCACCCCAACACTGTGCCCCCCCAACTGATCCCTGGAGAGGTCACCCCACCACACTGTGCACCCCCATTAACTGATCCCAGGAGAGGTCACCCCAACACACTGTGCCCCCCCATCAACTGATCCCAGGAGAGGTCACCCCAACACTGTGCACCCCCATCAACTGATCCCAGGAGAGGTCACCCCAACACACTGTGCACCCCCCATCAACTGATCCCAGGAGAGGTCACCCCAACACTGTGCCCCCCAATCAACTGATCCCAGGAGAGGTCACCCCAACACACTGTGCATCCCCATCAACTGATCCCAGGAGAGGTCACCCCACCACACTGTGCACCCCCATTAACTGATCCCAGGAGAGGTCACCCCAACACACTGTGCACCCCCACCAACTGATCCCAGGAGAGGTCACCCCAACACACTGTGCACCCCCCATCAACTGATCCCAGGAGAGGTCACCCCACCACACTGTGCACCCCCACCAACTGATTCCAGGAGAGGTCACCCCAACACACTGTGCACCCCTATCAACTGATCCCAGGAGAGGTCACCCCACCACACTGTGCACCCCCATCAACTGATCCCAGGAGAGGTCACCCTAACACTGCACCCCCATCAACTGATCCCAGGAGAGGTCACCCCACCACACTGTGCACCCCTATCAACTGATCCCAGGAGAGGTCATCCCACCACACTGTGCACCCCCATCAACTGATCCCAGGAGAGGTCACCCTAACACTGCACCCCCATCAACTGATCCCAGGAGTGGTCACCCTAACACTGCACCCCCATCAACTGATCCTGTTGAAGTCACCTGGTTCAGTTCCTGTCATAATACTGTCAGCAAAGATCAGGAACAGTGATCTAGATATAACATTACTAAGCTCTTTGAGTACTCTGGGATGTACGCCATCCGGTCCCGGTGATTTATTTGTGTTAATGTTATCCAGTCTTTCCCTGATTTCACCCTCTGTTAGCCATAGTGGCAAGTCCTGTGAAGTACTGCTAACCATACAGTCATGGTCAGTGTAGCCCTCCTTTTCCTGTGTAAAGACTGAGGAGAAGAAAGTATTTAGCACAGTTGCCTTCTCTGTGTCCTCTGTAACCATCCTCCCATCATCGTTAATTATGTGTGCAACATGCTCTGACCTCGTTATTTGCTATTGATATATTTAAAGAATTTCTTAGGGTTCTTTTTGTTGTGGAAATGTTATTATGTAGACGTTTCTTTAAGATGTATTTTTAGTTAAATTGCTATTATGTCTCCCAGTGTCAGTTTACCGGTAATCGCTATGCACAGCGAATATTGCTTTAACTGGCATTGAGGAAAGACCTGTAGATGTGGAAACCTTCCATTAGATGAGAATCCACGCTACTTGTAGCCGGATTATCCGGATCCATGGCAGTGCAAGGAGAACTCCATCGCACGAATGTATATCAGCCAGCCGGGGCCCGGGTATTCACTGCGGAGATATGTTTGTGATGTGGAATTCTTGTAATTTTAATAATATCTGCCCTTTACCAGGATTAATGGATGGCATCTGTCATATTTGATCCATATGATTGAAATACTGCTGCTATTGTCTTCTGCAGATATAATAAAGTCCCATTCACTGGAACAATAGCATGATCACTATCAAATATGGTTTTTACAAACTGTATTATATAGGATTCACTCTAGCAGGTTATGATGAGAGTGCATGCTTGTGAATTAGTGTGGCCGAGTCCATGAGAATCCATGTGGCAGCCATGTTGCTTTGTTCACTTGGCAGTTGGAGTCTCTGCACACGGCTGTGTTATTCCATAAAAATTCACTCTTTTTCTATTGTACTTTTGAATGTATACATGTCTGTGATTGGTGGTCTTGAAGCCACCCCTTGTAACTCCCTTTTTGTTCTCTGGCTGTATATAAACCTGAGCTCTGCTCTGTAGGACACAGAGAGATACTTCAGTTGTCATCAAATTTATTACAGTGAGCGTCTGTTTCTTTCTTTGTCGCCGAGTGTGATGGGCTATCTTATACAAAAGAGCTGTACTTTATACTTTTCAGTACAAGGGATTAATGGCGTTTGGCATGTATCAATATCCACAAGTGCGCTTTTCAGCGCAGCAAAGTTTTCAGCGCACCGAGCGAATTTCTATTCTCCAAGCTCCATTGATTTCCACAATGCTTTTACTTTCCTCTGCTATTTGTCTCTCGAAGTCGATTTTAGCTATTTTTTTCCTAATTGATTTTTTTTACATTATGGATGTGACTGGAGTCACTTTGGTTGGGGGGCTCGTGGAACACAACCTACCTTAGAGAGGTTGGGAAATCCCTCTCTCAGCCCCCTAGGCCCCTTTTATGTGCAAGTCACCCTGTGTCTATTAGGGACACGGAGTGACCAAGAAGCCCAGTCTTGCCTGCCCAAACCAGACTTCCACAGACTGATCGGCTATGAGAGCTCCATGCGCCCTGCCAGGACAAACTTACAAACCATGTGGAACTTTGTCAAGGAAGCTGCCATGATGGATTGACTCTTTGGGTCTTGTTACCTGACTAACTCAGGCACAGACCGATTGGAGGTCTGGTACCTGGTTAGTCTACCTTTGGGGGGGGGGGGGGGGAAGATATGTGACGGTACTCACCATCACTGGGTGTGAAAGACAGATACTTAATGAACACTGAGAATATGGTTTGGATTGCTTAAAATGGGGTCTGTGTTTACACTTATGATAATGTGTATTGTACTTCAGTGTCAGAGACCGGCTCTCCCTATTGTGTATTGAGGTGTGATGTGGATTCTGTTAAGCCTGTCTGTCCCATTGTTAATTATTAATGAACTTACATATTGTTTCTGTCCAGATGGCTAGATAATTAGTTCAGGTTAATTCTGTTTCTGTATATAGTTTCATCTGCATAGGATAATGTAATCAGGCAACCCCGACCTGTGTGTGAGACGGCGGATGGAAAGAGACGGTTACAGTCAGCGGTGCTGGGCGGGGACGAGATGGCGGGTGGAAGGACGCGGTTACAGTCAGCGGTGCGGGGAGGAGACAGCGGGAGGTGGTCACGAGACAGCGAGCGGAGGGAGGCGATTATAGTCGGTGGTGCCGGGCGGGGAGGAGACTGCGGGTAGAGAGAAGCGGTTACAGTCGGCGGTACCGGGCGGGTGGATGGAAGCGGTTGCAGTCGGCGGTGCGGAGATGGCAGGTGGAAGGAGGCAGTTACAGTAGACGGTGCTGGGAGGAGACAGCGGGTGGAGGGAGGCGATTCCAGTCGGCGGTATCAGGCGGGGAGGAGACGGTGGGTGGAGGGAAGCGGTTACAGTTGGTGGTGCCGGGTGGGGAGGAGACGGCGGGTGGAGGGAAGCAATTACAGTCGGCGGTGCTGGGTGGGGAGGAGACGGCGGGTGGAGGGAAGTGGTTATAGTTGGCGGTGCTGGGCGGGGAGGAGACGGCGGGTGGAGGAAGGCAATTACAGTCGGTGGTGCCGAAAGGGGGAGGAGATGGCGGGTGGAGGGAAGCAGTTACAGTCGGCGGTGTCGGGTGGGGAGGAGACGGTGGATGGAGGGAAGCGGTTACAGTTGGTGGTGCCGGGCGGGGAGGAGACGGCGGGTGGAGGGAAGCAGTTACAGTCGGCGGTGTCGGGCGGGGAGGAGATGGCGGGTGAAGGGAAGCGGTTACAGTCGGTGGTGCTGGGTGGGGAGGAGACGGTGGATGGAGGGAAGCGGTTACAGTTGGCGGTGCCGGGCGGGGAGGAGACGGCGGGTGGAGGGAAGCAATTACAGTCGGCGGTAGTAATTGATCTCTATGACAGAAGAAGGAATTGTGGGTAATGGTTGGAGGGCGGAGTCAGGAAACTCACATGTCACCAGATGGTCCAGATCCACCAACTTAGACTGATCCTTCTGCATGTGCAGCACCAGGAAACCTGCGGGAACACACTGCATCAGTACACTGTCACCCTGCAGTGGGAGGGGCAGACCCCATCAGTCAGTGTCACCCTGCAGTGGGAGGGGCAGAACCCCATCAGTCTGTGTCACCCTGCAGTGGGAGGGGCAGACCCCCATCAGTCTGTGTCACCCTGCAGTGGGAGGGGCAGACCCCCATCAGTCTGTGTCACCCTGCAGTGAGAGGGGCAGACCCCCATCAGTCTGTGTCACCCTGCAGTGGGAGGGGCAGACCCCCATCAGTCGGTGTCACCCTGTAGTGGGAGGGGCAGACCCCATCAGAGTCACCCTGCAGTGGGAGGGGCAGACCCCCATCAGTCTGTGTCACCGTGAAGTGTGAGGGGCAGATCCCATCAGAGTCACCCTGCAGTGGGAGGGGCAGACCCCATCAGAGTCACCCTGCAGTGGGAGAGGCAGACCCCCATCAGTTGGTGTCACCCTGCAGTGGGAGGGGCAGACCCCCATCAGTCTGTCACCCTGCAGTGGGCGTATCCTTACCTATAAACATGGGGGCAGCGGCTCGGATTTCAGGCCAGATGCTCTTGAAGTAGGAGACGTTGGTCTGGATGAGACGGGCGATGACATCAGGATAGCCTTGTACCTGGAGGGGGGAGGGGAGAGATGAGTCATCCCAAATGTATCTACATACCACAGGCAGTATAGGGGGAGGGGTGTATAGGGAAGGGTGGATACGCCCTCAGTATGGGGGAGGGGTGTATGGGGTAGGGTGGATACACCCCCAGTATGGGGGAAGGGTGAATACGCCCCCAGTATGGGGGAAGGGTGTATGGGGAAGGGTGGATACGCCCCCAGTGTGGGGGAGGTGTATATGAGGGAAGGTAGGTTACCCCCCCAGTATGGGGGAGGGGTATATGAGGGAAGGGTGGATACGCCCCCAGTATGGGGGAGGGGTGTATACGGAAGGGTGGATACACCCCCAATATGGGGGAGGGGTGTATGGGCAAGGGTAGATACGCCCCTGGTATGGGGGAGGAGTGTATAGGAAAGGGTGGATACGCCCCCAGTATGGGGAGGGGTGTATGGGGGAAGGATGGAAATGGATGGTACTCACCGTCACTGGTAGAGAAAGACAGATACTTAATGGTTTGGATTGCTTCAAATGGGTTCTGTGTTTACAGTTATGATAATGTGTATTGTACTTCAGTGTCAGAGACAGGCTCTCCCTATTGTCTGTGTATTGAGGTGTGATGTGGATTCTGTTAAGCCTGTCTGTCCCATTGTTAAATGTTAATGAACTCACATATTGCAGACGTTGTTGATGAACTCCTCGCACTGGAGGCCTCGGTCAGGGTGGAGGTGGGAAGGGTGTATGGGGGAGGGGTGTATGGTGGAAGGGTGGAAGGGTGTATGGGGAAAGGGGTGGATGGTGGAAGGGGTGGATGGTGGAGGGTTGTATGGGGGAAGGATGTATGGGGGAGGGGTGTATGGAGGAAGGGTGTATGGGGAGGGGTATATGGGGGAAGGGTAGATAAGCCCTCATCCTCCTCACCATGTGTTTGCTGACATTGTTGATGAACTCCCCGTAGTGGAGGCTTCGGTCCGGGTGGAGGTGGGAAGGGTGTATGGGGGGAGGGGTGGAGGTGGGAGGGGTATATGGGGGAGGGGTGTATGGGGAAGGGTAGATAAGCCCTTATCCTCCTCACCATGTGTTTGCTGACATTGTTGATGAACTCCCCGTAGTGGAGGCTTCGGTCCGGGTGGAGGTGGGAAGGGTGTATGGGGGGAGGGGTGGAGGTGGGGGGGGTATATGGGGGAGGGGTATATGGGGGGAGGGTATATAAGCCCCCATCCTCCTCACCATGTGTTTGCTGACATTGTTGATGAACTCCCCGTAGTGGAGGCTTCGGTCCGGGTGGAGGTGGGAAGGGTGTATGGGGGGAGGGGTGGAGGTGGGAGGGGTATATGGGGGAGGGGTGTATGGGGAAGGGTAGATAAGCCCTTATCCTCCTCACCATGTGTTTGCTGACATTGTTGATGAACTCCCCGTAGTGGAGGCTTCGGTCCGGGTGGAGGTGGGAAGGGTGTATGGGGGGAGGGGTGGAGGTGGGGGGGGTATATGGGGGAGGGGTATATGGGGGGAGGGTATATAAGCCCCCATCCTCCTCACCATGTGTTTGCTGACATTGTTGATGAACTCCCCGTAGTGGAGGCTTCGGTCCGGGTGGAGGTGGGAAGGGTGTATGGGGGGAGGGGTGGAGGTGGGGGGGGTATATGGGGGAGGGGTATATGGGGGGAGGGTATATAAGCCCCCATCCTCCTCACCATGTGTTTGCTGACATTGTTGATGAACTCCCCGTAGTGGAGGCTTCGGTCGGGGTGGAGGTGGGAAGGGTGTATGGGGGGAGGGGTGGAGGTGGGAAGGGTGTATGGGGGGAGGGGTGGAGGTGGGAGGGGTATATGGGGGAGGGGTATATGGGGGGAGGGTATATAAGCCCCCATCCTCCTCACCATGTGTTTGCTGACATTGTTGATGAACTCCCCGTAGTGGAGGCTTCGGTCGGGGTGGAGGTGGGAGGTAAACATCTCGGACAGGTTCTGGTTGTTTAGACCCGGAGCGCACGTCTGCAGGGCAAACTTGCAGGCCTGAAAGACAAAAAAATGGGCGTGTCTTGTAGGTCACATGATGGCGGTTGGTGATCTGGGCTGGGCGGATCTCACATACCTTCACCACGTCCGGTTTGGGGTCCTGCAGGTGGAGAAGTAACGCCACCAAGCCGTTGAGGATTTGCTCGGACAGAACCTCCTCTCCTTGTCCAGACACAAATTTACTGAGAGTCCCGAAGAGCATGATGGAGGCGGTGCGCAGATCTGTCCTCTCCTGTGAACCAATCAGAAGACAAGGATGGCTGCCCTACACCTGAACAGACCCCACTGCCCTTCATAGGTGAGCCAATAACAGGTGAGAGGTGATAGGAATGAGGGGCAGGTGGAAAGAGGTGACCAGAAAGGGGGGAAGAGAGGTAATCAGAAAAAGGGGGGGGGGGGAGAGGTGACCAGAAAGGGGGGGGAAGAGAGGATCAAAAAAGAGGGGGGGGGGGTGATAAGAAAGGGGGAGTGGAAGAGGTGATCAGTAAGGGGAGGGGTCAGAAAAAGGGGGGGGGAGTGCTAAAAAGGGGGGGGTAAGAGAGGTGATCAAAATACAAGGGGGTGTGGTGATTGGAATATGGACGGGGGGGGCATGGGATCGGAATGTGGGGGGAAAGGTGATTGGAATATGGAAGGGGGGGGAGGAGAGGTGATTGATATGGGGGGAGGGGAGATGGGTGGCCAGTGAGGGGCGCAGACAGAAGAAAGTCCCCGGGGGGGGGGGGGGGATAATGGCGGTCCGGCACTCACGTGGTCGAAGAAGGGGCGTATCCGGATGGCGGTGTGGATGAGGAGGGATTGGAGGTCGGTGTCCGGTATATGTGGGAGGAGCCGGCACAGGCTGGACATGGCTTCCTGGGTGACGATGTGCTCGGGGTCATCGCGGTCGTCCATGGCGTTGATCATGGCGGTCAGTAGGTGGGTCCCGTGTTTGCGCACCTGTGAAGGGATAAGATTTGTAGATAAGAGCGCCAGGGACACCCCGCCCCTTCCCCTGACACGTGGGGCGGCTCACCTTCTCCGGGTAACCACTCGCTATGTTGCCGAGGCCGCGGACGGCGAGCATGCGCACAGTGACGCTGCTGTCCTTCAGCCGGCTGGTCATGTGGTCCATCAGAGGCTCCAGGAAGATGAGTCCGCTGAGATCACTGCTGAGCAGGAGCTGCACAAACACAGAACGGCTGAGTGGGCGGAGCACAGAGGTCACATGATCAGACAATGACCCCCCCACACATTAGGCAGCCGTCATTTGCCGAGGGCCGGGAGCCGTCATTTGCCGGATGGAACCTGTCCTCTACAGGGCCCGGGAGCCGTCCTCTACAGGGCCCGGGAGCCGTCCTCTACAGGGCCCGGGAGCCGTCCTCTACAGGGCCCGGGAGCCGTCATCTACAGGGCCCGGGAGCCGTCATCTACAGGGCCCGGGAGCCGTCATCTACAGGGCCCGGGAGCCGTCATCTACAGGGCCCGGGAGCCGTCCTCTACAGGGCCGGGAGCTGTCATCTATAAGGCCCGGGAGCTGTCATCTACAGGGCCGGGAGCTGTCCTCTACAGGGCCGGGAGCTGTCCTCTACAGGGCCGGGAGCTGTCCTCTACAGGGCCCTGGAGCCGTCCTCTACAGGGCCGGGAGCTGTCCTCTACAGGGCCGGGAGCTGTCCTCTACAGGGCCGGGAGCTGTCCTCTACAGGGCCGGGAGCTGTCCTCTACAGGGCCGGGAGCTGTCCTCTACAGGGCCGGGAGATGTCCTCTACAGGGCCGGGAGATGTCCTCCACAGGCCGGGAGATGTCCTCTACAGGCCGGGAGATGTCCTCTACAGGGCCGGGAGATGTCCTCCACAGGCCGGGAGATGTCCTCCACAGGCCGGGAGCTGTCCCCTACAGGGCCGGGAGATGTCCTCTACAGGGCCGGGAGCTGTCCCCTACAGGGCCGGGAGATGTCCTCCACAGGCCGGGAGCTGTCCCCTACAGGGCCGGGAGATGTCCTCTACAGGGCCGGGAGCTGTCCCCTACAGGGCCGGGAGATGTCCTCTACAGGGCCGGGAGATGTCCTCTACAGGGCCGGGAGATGTCCTCCACAGGCCGGGAGATGTCCTCCACAGGCCGGGAGCTGTCCCCTACAGGGCCGGGAGATGTCCTCTACAGGGCCGGGAGCTGTCCCCTACAGGGCCGGGAGATGTCCTCCACAGGCCGGGAGATGTCCTCCACAGGCCGGGAGCTGTCCCCTACAGGGCCGGGAGATGTCCTCTACAGGGCCGGGAGATGTCCCCTACAGGCCGGGAACTGTCCTCTACAGGGCCGGGAGCCGTCCCCTACAGGCCGGGAACTGTCCTCTACAGGCCGGGAGCTGTCCTCCACAGGGCCGGGAGCTGTCCTCCACAGGGCCGGGAGCTGTCCTCCACAGGGCCGGGAGCTGTCCTCTACAGGGCCGGGAGCTGTCCTCTACAGGGCCGGGAGCTGTCCTCTACAGGGCCGGGAGATGTCCTCTACAGGGCCGGGAGATGTCCTCCACAGGCCGGGAGATGTCCTCTACAGGGCCGGGAGATGTCCTCCACAGGCCGGGAGATGTCCTCCACAGGCCGGGAGCTGTCCCCTACAGGGCCGGGAGATGTCCTCTACAGGGCCGGGAGCTGTCCCCTACAGGGCCGGGAGATGTCCTCCACAGGCCGGGAGATGTCCTCCACAGGCCGGGAGCTGTCCCCTACAGGGCCGGGAGATGTCCTCTACAGGGCCGGGAGCTGTCCCCTACAGGCCGGGAACTGTCCTCTACAGGGCCGGGAGCCGTCCCCTACAGGCCGGGAACTGTCCTCTACAGGCCGGGAACTGTCCTCCACAGGGCCGGGAGCTGTCCTCTACAGGGCCGGGAGCTGTCCTCTACAGGGCCGGGAGCTGTCCTCTACAGGGCCGGGAGATGTCCTCCACAGGCCGGGAGATGTCCTCCACAGGCCGGGAGATGTCCTCCACAGGCCGGGAGCTGTCCCCTACAGGGCCGGGAGATGTCCTCTACAGGGCCGGGAGCTGTCCCCTACAGGGCCGGGAGATGTCCTCTACAGGGCCGGGAGCTGTCCCCTACAGGGCCGGGAGATGTCCTCCACAGGCCGGGAACTGTCCTTTACTGGATGGAACCTGTCACCCACAGGCTGGGAACTGTCATTCACAGGTCGGGAGCTGTGAATTACCAGTAATTTAAATGCCACTTCTTCTTTACTAAAAGTCTCTTCTTCTGCCACACAGAATGTTTTTACTTTTTTGTTGTTTTAGTCAGTGCCCCTTCCCCCCCCCCCCCCAGGTCAGTGCCCTCCATGTCAAATTTTGAGGCCTCGCACTATCAGTGATGTGGGAATGGCTGGATATTTCGAGGCCCCGCTCTGTCGGTGGTGGGGGAATGGCTGGATACTTTGGGGCCCCGCTCTATCGGTGGTGGGGGAATGGCTGGATATTTCGAGGCCCCGCTCTGTCGGTGGTGGGGGAATGGCTGGATACTTTGGGGCCCCGCTCTATCGGTGGTGGGGGAATGGCTGGATACTTTGGGGCCCCGCTCTATCGCTGGTGGGGGAAATGGCTGGATACTTTGGGGCCCCGCTCTATCGGTGGTGGGGGAATGGCTGGATATTTTGATGCCCCGCTCTGTCGGTGGTGGGGGAATGGCTGGATACTTTGGGGCCCCGCTCTATCGGTGGTGGGGGAAATGGCTGGATACTTTGGGGCCCCGCTCTATCGGTGGTGGGGGAATGGCTGGATACTTTGGGGCCCCGCTGTATCGGTGGTGGGGGAATGGCTGGATACTTTGGGGCCCCGCTCTATCGGTGGTGGGGGAAATGGCTGGATACTTTGGGGCCCCGCTCTATCGGTGGTGGGGGAATGGCTGGATACTTCAAGGCCCCGCTCTGTCGGTGGTGGGGGAATGGCTGGATATTTCGAGGCCCCGCTCTATTGATGGTGGGGGAATGGCTGGCTATTTCGGGGGCCCCGCTCTGTGGTGGGGAGATTGTATGGATATTTCGGGGCCCTGCTCTATTGATGGTGGGGGAATGGCTGGCTTTTTGGGGGGCCCCGCTCTGTGGTGGGGAGATTGTATGGATATTTCGGGGCCCTGCTCTATTGATTTTGGGGGAATGGCTGGCTATTTCGGGGGCCCGCTCTGTGGTGGGGGGATTGTATGGATATTTCGGGGCCCTGCTCTATCGGTGGTGGGGGAATGGTTGGATATTTTGAGGCCCCGCTCTGTCTGTGGTGGGGTGATGGTTGGATATTTCGAGTGCCCCGCTCTATCGGTGGTGGGGGGATGGCTGGATACTTCGGGCCCTGCATAGATAGACTCCGTGGTGGTGAGGTGTGAAGTACACAGCGCAGAGTCGGGACGCGGTGGCGGTTGGGGTGAATTTGGCGTCACTCTGCGTTGTGTCATTTAGGAGAGGTGTGTGTGCGGGGGGAGGGAGGGGGGTCAGCGGTGTGTGTCCGGGGGGGGGGGGGTGGTGTGTGTCCGGGGGGGGGGGGGGGTGGTGTGTGTACGGGGGGGGGGGGGGCAGTGGTGACGGACGAGGTGTCAGGCCGCACGCTCCGGCACCAGATAACCGCTCAGCTGCTCTCAGGTTACAGATCCGCTTTCAGCCGTCCATTTTTCCATCACGCCGATCGGCTGCCAGGATTGGCTGATGCAACTCTTATGTCACGGCGGAAAGTTCCAGAGTGCAGAGCGGGGTCCAGGGCCCCCCCTGGGCCCCGCCAATACTAATGTCTCCTCAACACAGCCGTATTCACCCCCCCCCCATAATATTGATCGGGTGATGGGCTCAGACCCGGAGATGATAATCGCTGGAAGGATCCTCTGCTCGTTCTTCATATGTAGAATGGTGATCAATCACCTTTCACCACAAATCATAAATCGTGCTTCATATGACCCCCCCTCCCCCCCGTCACCTGATCCCTCCCCCCGATAATGAGGACAAAACAGAGGAAGCCGAGAATTCCAAACACAACCGCCGACCACCGACTGACATCACCGCCGACCCTGCCAGAGCCTCCGATTACTGCGGAGGAGGGGGGACCCCTTCACTGCCAGAGCCTCCGATTACTGCGAGGGGAGAGGGGACCCCTTCACTGCCAGAGCCTCCGATTACTGCGAGGGGAGAGGGGACCCCTTCACTGCCAGAGCCTCCGATTACTGCGAGGGGAGAGGGGACCCCTTCACTGCCAGAGCCTCCGATTAGTGCGAGGGGAGAGGGGACCCCTTCACTGCCAGAGCCTCCGATTACTGCGGGGGAGGGGGGACCCCTTCACTGCCAGAGCCTCCGATTACTGCGAGGGGAGAGGGGACCCCTTCACTGCCAGAGCCTCCGATTACTGCGAGGGGAGAGGGGACCCCTTCACTGCCAGAGCCTCCGATTAGTGCGAGGGGAGGGGGGACCCCTTCACTGCCAGAGCCTCCGATTACTTCGAGGGGAGGTGGGACCCCTTCACTGCCAGAGCCTCCGATTACTGCGGGGGAGGGGGGACCCCTTCACTGCCAGAGCCTCCGATTACTGCGGGGGAGGGGGGACCCCTTCACTGCCAGAGCCTCCGATTACTGCGGGGGAGGGGGACCCCTTCACTGCCAGAGCCTCCAATTACTGTGAGGGGAGGGGGGACCCCTTCACTGCCAGAGCCTCCGATTACTGCGAGGGGAGAGGGGACCCCTTCTATGCCAGAGCCTCCGATTAGTGCGAGGGGAGGGGGGACCCCTTCACTGCCAGAGTCCACCGAGGGGGAGATAACCCCTTCACTGCCAGAGACCACTGTGGGGGGATAACCCCTTCACTGCCAGAGTCCACCGAGGGGGAAATAACCCCTTCACTGCTAGAGACCACTGTGGGGAGATAACCCCTTCACTGTTAGAGCCCACCGAGGGGGAGATAACCCCTTCACTGCCAGAGTTCACCGAGGGGGAGATAACCCCTTCACTGCTAGAGACCACAGAGTGGAGGATAGCCTCTTCACTGCCAGAGCCCACCGAACGGGAGATAACCCCTTCACTGCCAGAGTTCACCGAGTGGAAGAATGCCCCTTCACTGCCAGAGCCCACTGAGGGGGAGATAACCCCTTCACTGCTAAGAGACCACCGAGTGGGAGATGACCCCTTTACTCCCAGAGACCAGGGACTGGTGTAACCTGGGAAACTCTTGTTTCAGTTCCCCAGACCCCTTGTATGTGTAAGTCCCCCTGTGTCTATTAGGGGCACTGAGAAAATGATGGACAGCTACCTAATGGACACTGAGAATATGGTTTGTATTACTTCAAATGGTACAGTAATATTTATCCACAATATCCCTCAAGAAATATATGAAGACTATTCCTGGCCTGTTTGATTCTGGACGAGAGACTGTCCAAGACCTCTGCCCCACACCTGCGGCAGTTCCGGAGGCCCAGGGTGAGAAGGTGGAGGTCACTCCCCAGCAGCAGATCAGGATCCAGGGGGGAGAAGGGAGAGAAGGTTGTCGTCCTCCCACCCCAAAAGTCAGCCAGAGCAGAGGAAATGTTATTCCCTCCCCAGCCAGGATCTGTGCACCTGGATGACAGTGACACAGAAATGTCATCCCAGCAGCCAGATGAGGGAACAGGAGATGGAGCAGCCGGCTCATCTCCTCAATGGCAGCTACACAGTTTGGGAGAGAAGGGGATCATTGTTCCTCCCCAGCAGCAGATCCACAGTCTGGGAGATGGAGCAGCTGACTCATCTCCTCAATGGCAGCTACACAGTTTGGGAGAGAAGGGGATCATCCTTCCTCCCCAGCAGCAGATCCACAGTCTGGGAGATGGAGCAGCCGGCTCATCTCCTCAATGGCAGCTACACAGTTTGGGAGAGAAGGGGATCATCCTTCCTCCCCAGCAGCAGATCCACAGTCTGGGAGATGGAGCAGCTGGCTCATCTCCCCAACGGCAGCTTAACAATTTGGGAGAGAAGGGGATCATCCTTCCTCCCCAGCAGCAGATCCACAGTCTGGGAGATGGAGCAGCTGGCTCATCTCCTCAATGGCAGCTTAACAATTTGGGAGAGAAGGGGATCATCCTTCCTCCGTAGCAGCAGATCCACAGTCTGGGAGTGGAGGAAGCCGGCCTCCCTCCCCAACAGTTAGCTGGAGCAGATGATGTGAGGTCCCCAGCAGAAATGCTAACAGGGCAGAGCACCGCTGGCTTCTGCCCTCAACTAACAAACAATGGATTTCCTGTGATAGTGGATGGAACTGCGATCTTCCCTGACGTAACCCCAGAAAAAGGTCTGGCATTGAAACAGGAGAATATGCTCTGCAAGCACTGGGAGATTTTCACCTAGCAAAAGTGGATGGGACTATTGTCTCCACTTATATACCCCGGGGATGCTGGGCAGTCGGCCCAGATCCCTAACCGCCTGATGGAGTGAGCCCCGTCACCCTGTCTTCTCTAAGTGGCTGAAAGGACTCCAGGGAGAAGGGCGAGTCCTCACTTCTCCCCAGCGGCGGGTATGTTCTATGAGAGAGGCAGAGGTTGGCATGGTGAGTAATGCTCTGTTCGGGACAATTTGTTTGGGGTACCGTGTGGGTGCGGGCATTGTGGGACAGGAACTATGGACCAACTTAGAAGTCAACCCGTCTGGGGTCTCCTTCTGTGTGCGTCTCCTTCCAAAAGGGGAGAGATGTGACGGGAGTCATTGTGGGCAGGGGCCCTTGGAACTCCGCTTTCCTTGGATACGTTGGGAAACCCCACACTCAGCTCCCCAGATCCCTCTTAGGAGTAAGTCCCCTGTGTCTCTTAGGGGCACAGGGTGATTGAGAAAATAATGGACAACTACTTAATTGGATACTGAGAATATGGTTTGGATTACTTCGAATGGGACAGTAATATTTATCCACAATATCCCTCAAGAAATATGTGAAGATTATTCCTGGTCTGTTTGATTCTGAACATGTTAATTGAAAGAGCCAATCACATTGGCTTCTGTTTCATGTACTCCAATGTAGGAGCCGGACAGTCTGTTGCTGGTGGCCTCTTGGTATTGTCTGAAGGTGTTCTGTGTTCTCTGCTCAACACTGGGAAACTCATACCAGTCTCATCAACTCACGCCGCCTGTCTTTCACCCATTGTTAATTTTGCTAATTAACACACCTATTGTCTGCTAGCAAGCTGTTGGGGGTTGTATTTGCACTTGTAATAATCTGTATTGTACTTTGTGAGCTTGATGCCGGCAAGTCTGACCTGGAATGAGATCCCTGATTGTCCAGGTGGCTAGTTGTTTAACTTAATGTTTATAGTGTTAATTATATTTCTGTTTACAGTTGCGTTTGCATATGATAATGTGAACAGCCTCACCTGAGTGTGTAGTGTATAAAAAGCCTCCATTCTTCCTCAATAAAGAGTTCCAGTTTTGCAGATAAACAAGTCCCTTCTAGTTCTTGGTTGCAATAGGCGGCCATATTATCGGATATTTATAATCAGACTGGAGGAAGCGGTATAGTGACAGAAGCACTCAAGCGGAGTGTGGGTCGGTTCCGTCACAGGGATAACCCCTTCACTGCCAGAGACCACTGGGGGAAGACCCCCTTCACTGCCAGAGACCACTGGGAGGATGCCCCCTTCACTGCCAGAGACCACTGGGGGGATACCCCCTATACTGCCAGAGACCACTGGGGGGGGGGGAATAACCCCTTTACTGCCAAAACCCACTGAGGGGGAGGTGACCCCTTCACTCCCAGAGCCCACATAGGGGGAGATAACCCCTTCACTGCCAGAGTCCACTGTGAGGGGATAACCCCTTCACTGCTGCCGGTCTCACACAGGTCACTTTCCAGCAGGCTGGATTCCATGGGGGCGGAGCACGTTCCTCTACAGATGGTGCATCCAGCGCCCAGTGCGGCTCCTTCTCATTGGTGAGACACATAAAGAGAGCAATTTCCAGCTCCTCTCACCGGCAAAGGAGACTACCATTTTATTAAGTGGAACTCCACCCCAAACTATGGAAGATCTCCACTTCCTGTGCTGGGGCAGTAGTGTGGCTCTGGAAGTCGGTCTGGTCACCATTCTAGTGTCCCCTCTCTTTACACACTGACCCCCATCCCAGGTACAGCCGCCACTCACCTGTGCCAGGAAGGCAGTCGCTGTGATTCGCTGGTTGTCGTACACGCTGCCCTGAGCGGCCTGCAGATCCTTTATAATCACCGGCAGTTTGGGAGCCGCATGGCGCACCATTGCACTGCGGGAAGAGACAAAAATACAGCATTCCATTCTTACAATACACCCCAGACGTCACTCCGCACCAACTCACCTGCTCAGTGATGACACTCCCACATAGTGAGTCTCCTCCTTCTTCATGTTCTCCCATCCCCCATCTGCCTCCACGCTCTGCATCACCTCGCCATTTCCACCGTGCGTCAGCATGAACTTCAGAGCTTCAACCGCACAGCTGGAGAACCAAAGGAAGAAGTCAGAGTGACCTACGTCCAGGGGAAGGAGAGCGAGAGCGACCTACGTCCAGGGGAAGGCGAGCGAGAGCGACCTACGTCCAGGGGAAGGACTGTACATCGCCCTGACCTCTGAGAGAGCGCCGCACTGTACGCCGCGCTGACCTCTGAGAGAGCGTCTTACTGTACGCCGCCCTGACCTCCTAGAGAGTGCCGTGCTGTACGCCGCGCTGACCTCCTAGAGAGTGCCGTGCTGTATGCTGCGCTGACCTCCTGAAGCGTGGTATTGTTATCTGCTATTCTCATCAGAAATGTTGGAAACGCAGTGCTGTCATCTGATATATAACAACCGGAGTCCGTCTGATGTGGTATGTGGAGGCTGGGAGACCGAGGAAGTATCAGCAACCTGTCTGTGTGAGGAGAACCAGAGACCAGGAGGGGGGCCACCTGGAAACTGCCGCACCACCCACCGCAAACAGTCCTCTGACCTCCACTCTGCACGCCGCACCCTCCTCTGACCTCTCCACCCTCCTCTGACCTCCTTTCTATATACCGCACCTTCCTCTGACCTCCTCTCTATATACCGCGCCCCCCCTCTGACCTCCTCTCTATATACCGCGCCTTCCTCTGACCTCCTCTCTATATTCCGCGCCTTCCTCTGACCTCCTCTCTATATACCGCGCCTTCCTCTGACCTCCTCTCTATATACCGCGCCCTCCTCTGACCTCCTCTCTATATACCGCGCCCTCCTCTGACCTCCTCACTATATACCGCGCCTTCCTCTGACCTCCTCTCTATATACCGCGCCCCCCCTCTGACCTCCTCTCTATATACCGCGCCTTCCTCTGACCTCCTCTCTATATACCGCGCCCTCCTCTGACCTCCTCACTATATACCGCACCCTCCTCTGACCTCTCCACCCTCCTCTAACCTCCTCTCTATATACCGCACCCTCCTCTGACCTCCTCTCTATATACTGCACCCTCCTCTGACCTCCTCTCTATATACCGCGCCCTCCTCTGACCTCCTCTCTATATACCGCGCCCTCCTCTGACCTCCTCTCTATATACCCCACCCTCCTCTCTATATACCGCGCCCTCCTCTGACCTCCTCTCTATATACCCCACCCTCCTCTGACCTCCTCTCTATATACTGCACCCTCCTCTGACCTCCTCTCTATATACCGCGCCCTCCTCTGACCTCCTCTCTATATACCGCGCCCTCCTCTGACCTCCTCTCTATATACTGCACCCTCCTCTGACCTCCTCTCTATATACCGCGCCCTCCTCTGACCTCCTCTCTATATACCGCACCCTCCTCTCTATATACCGCGCCCTCCTCTGACCTCCTCTCTATATACCCCACCCTCCTCTGACCACCTCTCTATATACCCCACCCTCCTCTGACCTCCTCTCTATATACCGCGCCCTCCTCTGACCTCCTCTCTATATACCGCGCCCTCCTCTGACCTCCTCTCTATATACCGCACCCTCCTCTGACCTCCTCTCTATATACCGCGCCCCCCCTCTGACCTCCTCTCTATATACCGCGCCTTCCTCTGACCTCCTCTCTATATACCGCGCCTTCCTCTGACCTCCTCTCTATATACCGCGCCCTCCTCTGACCTCCTCACTATATACCGCGCCTTCCTCTGACCTCCTCTCTATATACCGCGCCCCCCCTCTGACCTCCTCTCTATATACCGCGCCTTCCTCTGACCTCCTCTCTATATACCGCGCCCTCCTCTGACCTCCTCACTATATACCGCGCCTTCCTCTGACCTCCTCACTATATACCGCACCCTCCTCTGACCTCTCCACCCTCCTCTAACCTCCTCTCTATATACCGCACCCTCCTCTGACCTCCTCTCTATATACTGCACCCTCCTCTGACCTCCTCTCTATATACCGCGCCCTCCTCTGACCTCCTCTCTATATACCCCACCCTCCTCTCTATATACCGCGCCCTCCTCTGACCTCCTCTCTATATACCCCACCCTCCTCTGACCTCCTCTCTATATACTGCACCCTCCTCTGACCTCCTCTCTATATACCGCGCCCTCCTCTGACCTCCTCTCTATATACCGCGCCCTCCTCTGACCTCCTCTCTATATACCGCACCCTCCTCTCTATATACCGCGCCCTCCTCTGACCTCCTCTCTATATACCCCACCCTCCTCTGACCACCTCTCTATATACCCCACCCTCCTCTGACCTCCTCTCTATATACCGCGCCCTCCTCTGACCTCCTCTCTATATACCGCACCCTCCTCTGACCTCCTCTCTATATACCGCGCCCTCCTCTGACCTCCTCTCTATATACCGCGCCCTCCTCTCTATATACAGCGCCCTCCTCTGACCTCCTCTCTATATACCCCACCCTCCTCTGACCACCTCTCTATATACCCCACCCTCCTCTGACCTCCTCTCTATATACCGCGCCCTCCTCTGACCTCCTCACTATATACCGCGCCCTCCTCTGACCTCCTCACTATATACCGCGCCCTCCTCTGACCTCCTCACTATATACTGCGCCCTCCTCTGACCTCCTCACTATATACCGCGCCCTCCTCTGACCTCCTCTCTATATACCGCGCCCTCCTCTGACCTCCTCACTATATACCGCGCCCTCCTCTGACCTCCTCACTATATACTGCGCCCTCCTCACTATATACCGCGCCCTCCTCTGACCTCCTCACTATATACTGCGCCCTCCTCTGACCTCCTCTCTATATACCCCACCCTCCTCTGACCACCTCTCTATATACCCCACCCTCCTCTGACCTCCACCATTATTTTCCTGGTACCGAGATCTTAGCTGATCTGATTGCCTGTCTCAAGTTTCTAGGGACAATCTAGAATTTTTCTGGACAGTTATTACATTTTGTTTTCGATAACTCTCCGGATTGGCAGGATTAGCAGACGGAGGGGTGAGGTACCTGCAGGGATCCAGGGTCCTGGATGGCCCGGGGCTTTTCCTCTCTTTGGCTGCTCCAAGGTTCTTAGGGGGCTGGACTCCCACCATGGAACTGACCCGCAGGAGGAGGGCCACAAACAGTTGGGGGTAGAGCTCCTGTACCGCGGGGGCAGACTCTGGCTGGGACACTACCTCCCGGATTGCACACGTAGCCTAGATAGAGGAAAGAAACAAAGTCATCAGCTGCCGTGTTACTGACACACACACACTATGAACGATACTGACTGCCATCACCCTGTCCTGACTCACCCCCAGGCCCAGACTCACCCCAGGCCCAGACTCACCCCCAGGCTTAGACTCACCCCCAGGCTTAGAATTACCCAGTCTTAACTCATTCTGCCTCGACTTACCTCAATCCTGGCAGAGCTAGCTGGGACAGGGGCTTTTGGAGAGCACTGGGAGCAAGCCTCTTACCTACTGACTATAGGCCCTGGCATTTAATGGAACACTACTCTTTGTAAGGTGTATGCCTGGGGGATCAGTGGAGTGGTCTTGCTTCTAAATCAAGTTCATGTCTCCCCAAAACCTGAATATGGAGGTTCCATATACATATATTTGGGGCCTCTATGCCTCAAACCAGCAATGACTGGAGATATTAATGTAATCTACTCAAACCACTGGTGTCCCCTGCCATAATGTGTTTCTTGTAAGTAGTCTAGTCTGCTATAGTCTGTTGCCTACTAGTCTGAGAAGGGGGGGGGGGATCACTATTGTTTCTGTACAGGACGATCTTAGATGGAGGAATGCTTCTGTCCAGCAGCCAGATGAGGGTACGGGAGTTGGAGCAGATCACAGAAAGCATGGACTTAATTGATTTTTCATCGGAGGATGTAACATCTATTGAACTTCCAAATGAAATGCTTAAAACAGGGCAGAGCTCTGCTAGCCTCTACCCAGCACCAGTAATGTCTTCTGGGTTTCAGGGACAGGAGATGGTGAACCCCTATTCCCAGACACCAGTTCTACAGACTGGGAATTTAATAAACTTTTCTGCCGAGGAACAACCCATTGAGCCAACAGCAGAAGAGCGGGCATCCAGGCATAGAGCTGCTGACCTCTCTCTGCAACAATTGGTGACTCTGGGAGGATTTGAGGAAGGCCACCAACTTTACAATTTACTTCCCAGTGGAACAGCTGGCATCAGGGCCTAACATCACTGAGCTCTGCCCAGCACCAACAGCAGCTTTAGGCTTCCTGAGAGAAGAGGCAGCCAGCCTTTCCCCCACTACTGACAGGGAAAAGGAATTTCATGCCAGCAGCATCTGCGGAGTTACAACAAATTTCTTGAGCTGAAGCCCTGGCAACCAGACCGAGGGTCCAAGACCTCTGCCCCACACCTGCGGCAGTTCTGGAGGCCCAAGGTGAGAAGGAGATGGTCACTTCCCAGCAGCAGATCAGGATCCAGGGGGAGAAGGGAGAGGAGGTTGTCGTCCTCCCTCCCCAACAGTTACTTAGAGTGGAGGAAACTGTCTTCCCTCCCCAGCCAGGGTCCGCGCACCCGGGAGACAGTGCCAGAGAAATGTCATCCAAGCAGCCAGATGAGGAAACGGAGAGGAAGCAGCCGGCTCATCTTCCTAACGGCAGCTACACAGTTTGGGAGAGAAGGAGGTCTTCCTTCCTCCCAAGCAGCAGATCCACAGTCTGGGAGTGGGGGAGGCCGGCCAGCCTCCCTCCCCAATGGTTAGCTTGACCTGATGATGTGGCATCTCCAGTAGAAGTGCTGACAAAAGGACAGAGCGCTACCAACCTCTGCCCAGTACCTGCAACAACTACAGAGTTTCAGGGAACTGGGGCAGTCGGCCCCTCTCCCCAGCAACAAGCAGATGTAGTGAAGCTTCTACTCCTAGCTGAATGGCTGGCAACAGCGCAGAGCACCGCTGGCCTCTGCCTAGCACCTACAGTGTCTCCACGGCTTCAGGGAACTGGAGCAGTTGGCCCCTCTGCCCAGCTACAGACTGAGCCCTGGAATGGTAAAGACCACCCAGCTGAAGCGCTGGCGGCTGGACAGAGTCAATAAACTTTGTCCCACACCTACAGATGGTAACCATTCCCTGCGTCCAAGAATGGAAATCAGGTTGACCACCAATGAGTTCACTCTGCTTGATTTACGCATGTCCAAACAAGGTGGAGGCCTGGGACCTTGTTAGTCGACTTTTGATGGGGGAGAAGTGTGGCAGACCTAGCTGGGACAGGGGCTTTTTGGAGAGGACCTGAAGCAAACCTCTTACCCACTGAGTATAGGCCCTGGCATTTAAGGGAACACTACTCTTTGGAAGGTGTATGCCTGAGGGATCCGTGGAGTTTTCTTGTCTCTAAATCAAGTTCATGTCTCCACAAACACAGACTCTGGGAACTGGAGGTTCCATATAATATTTGGGGCCTCTATGCCTCAAACCAGCAATGACTGTTGTTACAGAACCACAACCCACACTGTACTTGTGGGCTTCTGTCAGTATACGGCTTCCTACAGTCTTGAACATAGACACTGTATCGCCCTACATACAAAGCTAGCCGACAACTTTACTTGTACTGGAATCTCTCCTTTATTGAACAGTCACACAGAATTTATATACAGCATGGACCTCCCCCTCCTGATTAGATTACCACACACAGGTCAGGGGTTGCCTGATTACATTATCATATGCAAATGAAATTGTATACAGAAATAGAATTTACATATCTAAAGAACAACCAACACAAACAGTATACTATTTCCACTCAGCAACTAACAGATGACAGTGTTTCAATCAACCTGAGCCAATTAAGTAGCAGACTTTCTGTCCTTGAGCTCCTACAATACAATACACATTATCTTAGGTGAAAACACTGAGAACCCACCGTAAACACTAGGTGAGCAAATCAGCATAATTTACAATGCGTGGAAGACAGGTGGTTGAGCTGATGATATTCGCATCTGCTAGGAGTCTGACTGCGTGAAGCCTTATTGGCAATAGGCAGCTAAGCCTAGAGTCCCAGAGTCTTCATATATTCTTTGAGATATATTGTTGACAAATATTACTGTCCCATTTGAGTAATCCAAACCATATTCTCAGTGTCCATTAAGTATTTGTCTTTCAATCCCAGTGAAGGTGAGTACCGTCACAACTGTAGATGTTAATGTAATCGGCTCAGACCATAATGTGTATTGTACTTTGTGAGCTTGATGCCGGCAAGTCTGAACTGGAATGAGACCTCTGAGTGTCCAGGTGGCTAGTTTTTCAATCATCTTAATGTTTCTAGTATATGTTGGCTACTTTGACTAAACTCTTTAAGGATCCTCTATGATGGGATTAACCATGGGTCATCTGTACCTCGTTATCTAAACCATTGTGTGATGTTTTGGGTAAATATTTGGGTCATTGTTAATGTGGTGACTGACCGACTTCTCAAGTGTATAAAAAGGCTGTATTCTTGATCAATAAAGAGTTCCAGTTTTGTAGCTGAGCTAGTCCTGTCTAGTTCTTGGTTGCAATATGCGACTAGAATATTCGATACCTATGTTCAGAGGAAGGGTTATACTGATGGAAGCACTCAAGCGGAGTGTGGGACGGTTCCGTCACAACCCTGTCCCAGTTTTCTTCACCCCAACTTACTGAGTTAGGCTGGCCATACATGATACAATTTTCTTACAATTTTCTGAACAATTTTCTTGAAATTTACCTTCAACTATGTAGTACAAAGGCCTGCCTAATTAGATACAAGTGAACGTGTTGTTTAGCTTTGACCTCATATTATGTGGCTTGTGGTAAATCTAACAGAAAATTGTACAACAAAAGTTGAACATGTATGGCCAGCCTTACTCCCAGTCGCCCCGCCCTGACCTACTCTGACTCGCCCCGTCCTGCTCTGACTCATGCCGCCCTGACCTACTCCACACCGACTCACCCCACTTCAAATCATCCCACCCTTGACTCGCCCCTGCCCCAACTTATTCCAACCAGACTCATCCCAGCTCATGTCAGCTATTTTGGCTGGCTGGGAGGTCACTCACACACACCATGGAGTCTGGGAACAATGACAGCGTTCTTAGTAGAAAAAGGGGGAGCAGACTCCTCTCCAGCTCATCTTCTGAATGAAGAGTGGATGAGGATGACACCGAGTGGAGCTCGGAGGATGCCGAGACTGGAAGGAGAAGGAGGCGCCCACTCCTGAGAATCCAATAAATGGGGAATGGGAGGGAGGGAGGCCAGACAAGATACAGAGGGCAAAGTCAGGGTGGAGCGGACGTATCTGCGGAGATGGATTGCTATGAAAGGTTATTTTGTGTCGCCATCAGATCCAGCAATGACTACAATATGACCTCTTATCACCATGTGAGGGGAAGACAAAGCATTAGTGAATTTGGCGGGATGAGGAGCACAGTCCAATGATCTACTCACCTCCAGCGGGAGAAGAGTGGCCACACGATTGCAGGAAGAGCTCAGCATGGAGGACTTACTCTCCTTGTAGGGGACATCACCCGTCATCTTGGCCAGCAGAAGATCCAACACCTGGGAAGTGAGAGCCGGATCAGAGGACAGTGCCTTCCACAGGGTACACGTCTCACTGGAGAGGGGAAAAGAGGCATCAAATAAAAGAAAGGGACCAAATACCCCATTACTGTCCAATCACCGCCACCCCATTGCTGTCCAACCACCATCACCAGCACGTCACTGTCCAATCACTACCATCCCTTTACTGTCCAACTTCCATCACCCCATCCCTGTCCAATCGCCACCACCCCTTGACTGTCTTATCACCACTGCCTGTTCACTGTCCAATCACTACCATTCCTTTACTGTCCAACTTCCATCACCCCATCGCTGTCCAATCGCCACCATTCCTTGACTGTCTTATCACCATTGCCTCTTCACTGTCCAATCAATACCACCCCTTTACTGTATAATCACTACCACCCATTCACTGTCCAACCACCATCACCCCATCACTGTCCAATTACTACCACCCTATTACTGATCCATCACCTTTCACTATTGCTGTCCAATTGACGTCTCCCATGACCCTCATTCTGCTCTTTCCTATTGCTCTCCAATCTCTGTCTCCCCCCCGTTGTCGAATCACTGTCTCACTATCACCCCTCATTGGCTGTCTGCTCTTCCCAATTGCTGTAAAATCTTTCATGATTGGGTTGTCGGGACCTTCGGTGTGGCGGGAGGGGTGTCCCAGGCTGGATAGCTGTGAATTACCTGTCATATGGAAGGGGGCTGGACAATAAGCTAGAGACTACGGCAGCCACGTGTTGTGTGGCCAGGATATAGACGGTCTGTATGGCGGCTTTCTTAACGTGTTCCTCTGAGGATTCCTCCAGCTGCTCCCGAACCCGATCAATAATCTCCGGGACCTGGAATGAGGCACAGAAACCCATTAACCAACCAAGAAGATGATAAAGATGGTCAGCCGTCAGATCGTGGCTGTTCAATGAGTTTCCCTATGTCCTCCTGAATACAAGATCCAACGTCCACAGACCAGGATGGACATTCTCGGGGAGCCCAATCATGTAGGTTATAAAATCATTCCCAGCAGCCAAAGTTCTTGTGCATCATACAGAGGGCAGGTCAGACAAAGGGCCCTTCACCTGTCAGGAGGACACATCATACAGAGGACAGACAGAATGGAGGTCAGACAAAGGGCCCTTCACCTGTCAGGAGAACATATCATACAGAGGGCAGACAGAATGAAGGTCAGACAAAGGGCCCTTCACCTGTCAGGAGGACACATCATACAGAGGACAGACAGAATGGAGGTCAGACAAAGGGCCCTTCACCTGTCAGGAGAACACATCATACAGAGGGGGCAGACAGAATGGAGATCAGAAACGAAGGGCCCTTCACCTGTCAGGAGAACACATCATACAGAGGACAGACAGAATGGAGGACAGACAAAGGGCCCTTCACCTGTCAGGAGAACACATCATACAGAGGGGGCAGACAGAATGGAGGTCAGACAAAGGGCCCTTCACCTGTCAGGAGAACACATCATACAGAGGACAGACAGAATGGAGGTCAGACAAAGGGCCCTTCACCTGTCAGGAGGACACATCATACAGAGGACAGACAGAATGGAGGTCAGACAAAGGGCCCTTCACCTGTCAGGAGAACACATCATACAGAGGACAGACAGAATGGAGGTCAGACAAAGGGCCCTTCACCTGTCAGGAGGAAACATCATACAGAGGACAGACAGAATGGAGGTCAGACAAAGGGCCCTTCACCTGTCAGGAGGACACATCATACAGAGGACAGACAGAATGGAGGTCAGACAAAGGGCCCTTCACCTGTCAGGAGAACACATCATACAGAGGACAGACAGAATGGAGATCAGAAACGAAGGGCCCTTCACCTGTCAGGAGAACACATCATACAGAGGGGGCAGACAGAATGGAGGTCAGACAAAGGGCCCTTCACCTGTCAGGAGAACATATCATACAGAGGACAGACAGAATGGAGGTCAGACAAAGGGCCCTTCACCTGTCAGGAGGACACATCATACAGAGGACAGACAGAATGGAGGTCAGACAAAGGGCCCTTCACCTGTCAGGAGGACACATCATACAGAGGACAGACAGAATGGAGGTCAGACAAAGGGCCCTTCACCTGTCAGGAGGACACATCATACAGAGGACAGACAGAATGGAGGTCAGACAAAGGGCCCTTCACCTGTCAGGAGAACACATCATACAGAGGACAGACAGAATGGAGGTCAGACAAAGGGCCCTTCACCTGTCAGGAGGACACATCATACAGAGGACAGACAGAATGGAGGTCAGACAAAGGGCCCTTCACCTGTCAGGAGGACACATCATACAGAGGACAGACAGAATGGAGGTCAGACAAAGGGCCCTTCACCTGTCAGGAGAACACATCATACAGAGGACAGACAGAATGGAGGTCAGACAAAGGGCCCTTCACCTGTCAGGAGGACACATCATACAGAGGGGGCAGACAGAATGGAGGTCAGACAAAGGGCCCTTCACCTGTCAGGAGAACACATCATACAGAGGACAGACAGAATGGAGATCAGACAAAGGGCCCCTCACCTTTCAGGACACATCATAGAGAGGACAGACAGAATTGAGGTCGGGAAGGAAGGGCCCTTCACCTTTCAGGGGGACACATCATACAGAATGGAGTTCAGACAAAAAACCCTTCACCCGACAGGAAGACACAAAATAGAGAGAGCAGACAGAATGGAGGTCGGGAAGGAAGGGCCCTTCACCCACCCGAAGGACACATTATCTGAAGAGGAGACAGAACATGGTACCTTGGACAGTAGGATGGCGCCCCGGTCTTTCAGCAAAGAGTTGATCATCACAGAAGCTCCTCGGGAACAGTTGGTGTCGGGATCAGAGAGGCTCTCGAAGGTGATGAACAGAAGGCTGGTGAGCTGCTCAGGAGGAAGGCGTTTTCCAATGATCTTGGAGAGAGGAGACATGGTGGAGATGAGAACTTCATGCCACAGTCCATACAAACATGGTAAACCAGACCACATTGGATCCCACAGCCAGCAACCATGTTACTGCAGGGATAGGCCGCTGCACACCCCATACTCACCATGGCAATGTTATAGCAGGTTTGAAATAAGACGCTGGAGTCTGGATTCTGGAGACCAGGTCTGAGAGCCAGGAGCTTCTCCACCGACTCATCCTTGTGATCAGGAGCAAAACCTAAATACAGAAGAAACTCAGGGGGGGCAATATACAAGAGTGTGATCGGGGTACATACAGGTGGCAGAGGGTATATGGGGAGGTGAGATCGGGGTATATATAGGGGCAGAGGTTATATGAGGGAGGTGTGATCAGGGTATATATAGGGGCAGAGGTTATATGGGGGAGGTGTGATTGGGGTACATAGAGGGGGCAGAGGTTATATGGGGAGGTGTGATTGGGGTACATAGAGGTGGCAGTGGTTATATGGAGAGGTGTGATTGGGGTATATAGAGGGGGCAGAGGTTATATGAGGGAGGTGTAATCAGGGTATATAGAGGTGGCAGAGGTTATATGAGAGAGGTTTGATCGGGGTACATAGAGGGGGCAGAGGTTATATGAGGGAGGTGTGATCGGGGTACATAGAGGGGGCAGAGGGTATATGGGGAGGTGAGATCGGGGTATATATAGGGGCAGAGGTTATATGAGGGAGGTGTGATCGGGGTATATATAGGGGCAGAGGGTATATGGGGAGGTGAGATCGGGGTATATATAGGGGCAGAGGTTATATGAGGGAGGTTTGATCGGGGTACATAAAGGTGGCAGAGGTTATATGGGGAGGTGTGATCAGGGTACATACAGGTGGCAGAGGGTATATGGGGAGGTGAGATCGGGGTATATATAGGGGCAGAGGTTATATGAGGGAGGTGTGATCGGGGTACATAAAGGTGGCAGAGGTTATATGGGGAGGTGTGATCGGGGTATATATAGGGGCAGAAGTTATATGAGGGAGGTGTGATCGGGGTATATAGAGGGGGCAGAGGTTATATGAGGGAGGTGTGATCGGGGTACATAGAGGTGGCCGAGGTTATATGAGGGAGGTGTGATCGGGGTACAAAAGGTGGCAGAGGTTATATAGGGGGAGAGGTGTGATCGGGGTACATAGAGGGGGTGGCAGAGGGTATATGGGGAGGTGTGATCAGGGTACACACAGGTGGCAGAGGGTATATGGGGAGGTGAGATCGGGGTATATATAGGGGCAGAGGTTATATGGGAGAGGTGAGATCGGGGTACATAGAGGGGGCAGAGGTTATATGAGGGAGGTGTGATTGGGGTATATAGAGGGGGCAGAGGTTAAATGAGGGAGGTGTGATCGGGGTATATATAGGGGCAGAGGTTCTATGGGGGAGGTGTGATTGGGGTACATAGAGGGGGCAGAGGTTATATGGGAGAGGTGTGATCGGGGTACATAGAGGGGGCAGAGGTTATATGGGAGAGATGTGATCGGGGTACATAGAGGGGGCAGAGGTTATATGGGAGAGGTGTGGTCAGGGTACATAGAGGGGGCAGAGGTTATATGGGAGAGGTGTGATCGGGGTACATAGAGGGGGCACAGGTTATATGGGAGAGGTGTGATCGGGGTACATAGAGGGGGCAGAGGTTATATGGGGGAGGTGTGATCGGGGTATATAGAGGGGGCAGAGGTTATATGGGGGAGGTGTGATCAGGGAACATAGAGGGGGCAGAAGTTATATGAGGGAGGTGTGATCGGGGTACATAGAGGGGGCACAGGTTATATGGGGAGGTGTGATCGGGGTATATAGAGGGGGCAGAGGTTATATGGGGGAGGTGTGATCGGGGTACATCGAGGGGGCGGCAGAGGTTATATGGGAGAGGTGTGATCGGGGTACATAGAGGGGGAAGAGGTTATATGAGGGAGGTGTGATCGGGGTACATAGAGGAGGCAGAGGTTATATGGGAGAGGTGTGATCGGGGTACATAGAGGGGGAAGAGGTTATATGAGGGAGGTGTGATTGGGGTACATAGAGGGGGCAGAGGTTATATGGGGAGGTGTGATCGGGGTATATAGAGGGGCAGAGGTTATATGGGGGAGGTGTGATCGGGGTATATAGAGGGGCAGAGGTTATATGGGGGAGGTGTGATCAGGGTATATAGAGGGGCAGAGGTTATAGGAGGGAGGTGTGATTGGGGTACATAGAGGTGGCAGAGGTTATATGGGGGAGGTGTGGTCAGGGTACATAGAGGGGGCAGAGGTTATATGGGAGAGGTGTGATCAGGGTATATAGAGGGGGCAGAGGTTATATGAGGGAGGTTTGATCGGGGTATATAGAGGGGCAGAGGTTATATGGGGAGGTGTGATCGGGGTATATAGAGGGGGCAGAGGTTATATGGGGGAGGTGTGATCGGGGTATATAGAGGGGGCAGAGGTTATATGGGGGGAGAGGTGTGATCAGGGAACATAGAGGGGGCAGAGGTTATATGGGGGAGGTGTGATCGGGGTACATAGAGGGGGCAGAGGTTATATGGGGAGGTGTGATCGGGGTACATAGAGGGGGCAGAGGTTATATGGGAGAGGTGTGATCAGGGTATATAGAGGGGGCAGAGGTTATATGAGGGAGGTTTGATCGGGGTATATAGAGGGGCAGAGGTTATATGGGGAGGTGTGATCGGGGTATATAGAGGGGGCAGAGGTTATATGGGGGAGGTGTGATCGGGGTATATAGAGGGGGCAGAGGTTATATGGGGGGAGAGGTGTGATCAGGGAACATAGAGGGGGCAGAGGTTATATGGGGGAGGTGTGATCGGGGTACATAGAGGGGGCAGAGGTTATATGGGGAGGTGTGATCGGGGTACATAGAGGGGGCAGAGGTTATATGGGAGAGGTGTGATCGGGGTACATAGAGGGGGCAGAGGTTATATGAGGGAGGTGTGATCGGGGAACATAGAGGGGGCAGAGGTTATATGGGGGAGGTGTGATCGGGGTACATAGAGGGGGCGGCAGAGGTTATATGGGAGAGGTGTGATCGGGGTACATAGAGGGGGCAGAGGTTATATGGGGGAGGTGTGATCAGGGTATATAGAGGGGGCAGAGGTTATATGAGGGAGGTGTGATTGGGGTACATAGAGGGGGCAGAGGTTATATGGGGAGGTGTGATCAGGGTATATAGAGGGGGCAGAGGTTATATGAGGGAGGTGTGATTGGGGTATATAGAGGGGGGAGAGGTTATATGAGGGAGGTGTGATCGGGGTATATAGAGGGGCAGAGGTTATATGGGGAGGTGTGATCGGGGTATATAGAGGGGGCAGAGGTTATTTGAGGGAGGTTTGATCGGGGTACATAGAGGGGGCAGAGGTTATATGGGGAGGTGAGATCAGGGTATATAGAGGGGCAGAGGTTATATGGGGGAGGTGTGATCGGGGTATATAGAGGGGGCAGGGGTTAAATGGGGGGAGAGGTGTGATCAGGGGACATAGAGGGGGCAGAGGTTATATGAGGGGGGGGTGTAATGGGGGTACAGGAAGGGGGCGGTGTGATATGTAGAAGTATATAGGATATATATATATATATATATATATATATATATATATATATATATATATATAGAGGGGGTGGCAGAGGTTATATGGGGAGGTGAGATCGGGGTATATATAGGGGCAGAGGTTATATGAGGGAGGTGTGATCAGGGTACATCGAGGTGGCAGGGGTTATATGAGGGAGGTGTGATTGGGGTACATAGAGGGGGCAGAGGTTATATGGGGAGGTGTGATCGGGGTACAAAAGGTGGCAGAGGTTATATGGGGGGAGAGGTGTGATCGGGGTACATAGAGGGGGTGGCAGAGGGTATATGGGGAGGTGAGATCGGGGTATATATAGGGGCAGAGGTTATATGAGGGAGGTGTGATTGGGGTACATAAAGGTGGCAGAGGTTATATGGGGAGGTGTGATCGGGGTATATAGAGGTGGCAGGGGTTATATGAGGGAGGTGTGATTGGGGTATATAGAGGGGGCAGAGGTTATATGAGGGAGGTGTGATCGGGGTATATATAGGGGCAGAGGTTCTATGGGGGAGGTGTGATCGGGGTACATAGAGGGGGCAGAGGTTATATGGGAGAGGTGTGATCGGGGTACATAGAGGGGGCAGAGGTTATATGGGAGAGGTGTGATCGGGGTATATAGAGGGGGCAGAGGTTATATGGGGGAGGTGTGATCGGGGTACATAGAGGTGGCAGAGGTTATATGGGGGAGGTGTGATCGGGGTATATATAGGGGCAGAGGTTATATGGGAGAGGTGTGATCGGGGTATATAGAGGGGGCAGAGGTTATATGGGGGAGGTGTGATCGGGGTACATAGAGGTGGCAGAGGTTATATGGGGGAGGTGTGATTGGGGTACATAGAGGTGGCAGAGGTTATATGGGGAGGTGTGATCAGGGTACATAGAGGGGGCAGAGGTTATATGGGGAGGTGTGATTGGGGTACATAGAGGGGGCGGCAGAGGTTATATGGGGAGGTGTGATTGGGGTACACAGAGGGGGCACAGGTTATATGGGAGAGGTGTGATCGGGGTATATAGAGGGGGCAGAGGTTATATGAGGGAGGTGTGATCGGGGTACATAGAGGGAGCAGAGGTTATATGGGGGAGGTGTGATCGGGGTATATATAGGGGGCAGAGGTTATATGAGGGAGGTGTGATCAGGGTACATAGAGGGGGCAGAGGTTATATGGGGGAGGTGTGATCGGGGTATATAGAGGGGGCAGAGGTTATATGAGGGAGGTGTGATCGGGGTACATAGAGGGGGCAGAGGTTATATGGGGGGAGAGGTGTGATCGGGGTACATAGAGGGGGCAGAGGTTATATGAGGGAGGTTTGATCGGGGTACATAGAGGGGGCAGAGGTTATATGGGGGAGGTGTGATCGGGGTATATAGAGGGAGCAGAGGTTATATGAGGGAGGTGTGATTGGGGTATATAGAGGGGGCAGAGGTTATATGAGGGAGGTGTGATCGGGGTATATATAGGGGCAGAGGTTCTATGGGGGAGGTGTGATCGGGGTACATAGAGGGGGCAGAGGTTATATGGGAGAGGTGTGATCGGGGTACATAGAGGGGGCAGAGGTTATATGGGGGAGGTGTGATCGGGGTACATAGAGGTGGCAGAGGTTATATGGGGGAGGTGTGATCGGGGTACATAGAGGTGGCAGAGGTTATATGGGGAGGTGTGATCAGGGTACATAGAGGGGGCGGCAGAGGTTATATGGGGAGGTGTGATTGGGGTACACAGAGGGGGCACAGGTTATATGGGAGAGGTGTGATCGGGGTACATAGAGGGGGCAGAGGTTATATGGGGAGGTGTGATCGGGGTATATATAGGGGGCAGAGGTTATATGAGGGAGGTGTGATCAGGGTACATAGAGGGGGCAGAGGTTATATGGGGGAGGTGTGATCGGGGTATATAGAGGGGGCAGAGGTTATATGAGGGAGGTGTGATCGGGGTACATAGAGGGGGCAGAGGTTATATGAGGGAGGTTTGATCGGGGTACATAGAGGGGGCAGAGGTTATATGGGGGAGGTGTGATCGGGGTATATAGAGGGAGCAGAGGTTATATGGGAGAGATGTGATCGGGGTATATAGAGGGGGCAGAGGTTATATGGGGGAGGTGTGATCGGGGTATATAGAGGGGGCAAAGGTTATATGGGAGAGATGTGATCGGGGTATATAGAGGGGGCAGAGGTTATATGGGGGAGGTGTGATCGGGGTATATAGAGGGGGCAAAGGTTATATGGGGGGAGAGGTGTGATCAGGGAACATAGAGGGGGCAGAGGTTATATGGGAGAGGTGTGATCGGGGTACATAGAGGGGGCAGAGGTTATATGGGGGAGGTGTGATCGGGGTATATAGAGGGGGCAAAGGTTATATGGGGGGAGAGGTGTGATCAGGGAACATAGAGGGGGCAGAGGTTATATGGGGGAGGTGTGATCGGGGTACATAGAGGGGGCAGAGGTTATATGGGGAGGTGTGATCGGGGTACATAGAGGGGGCAGAGGTTATATGGGGGAGGTGTGATCGGGGTACATATAGGGGGCAGAGGTTATATGGGGGAGGTGTGATCGGGGTACATAGAGGGGGCAGAGGTTATATGGGAGAGGTGTGATCGGGGTACATAGAGGGAGCAGAGGTTATATGGGGAGGTGTGATCGGGGTACATAGAGGTGGCAGGGGTTATATGAGGGAGGTGTGATCGGGGTATATATAGGGGCAGAGGTTCTATGGGGGAGGTGTGATCGGGGTACATAGAGGGGGCAGAGGTTATATGGGAGAGGTGTGATCGGGGTACATAGAGGGGGCAGAGGTTATATGGGGGAGGTGTGATCGGGGTACATAGAGGGGGCAGAGGTTATATGGGGGAGGTGTGATCGGGGTACATAGAGGGGGCAGAGGTTATATGGGGGAGGTGTGATCGGGGTACATAGAGGGGGCAAAGGTTATATGGGAGAGGTGTGATCGGGGTACATAGAGGGGGCAGAGGTTATATGGGGGAGGTGTGATCGGGGTACATAGAGGGGGCAGAGGTTATATGGGGGAGGTGTGATCGGGGTACATAGAGGGGGCAGAGGTTATATGGGAGAGGTGTGATCGGGGTACATAGAGGGGGCAGAGGTTATATGGGGGAGGTGTGATCGGGGTACATAGAGGGGGCAGAGGTTATATGGGAGAGGTGTGATCGGGGTACATAGAGGGGGCAGAGGTTATATGGGAGAGGTGTGATCGGGGTACATAGAGGGGGCAGAGGTTATATGGGAGAGGTGTGATCGGGGTACATAGAGGGGGCAGAGGTTATATGGGAGAGATGTGATCGGGGTACATAGAGGGGGCAGAGGTTATATGGGGAGGTGTGATCGGGGTACATAGAGGGGGCAGAGGATATATGGGGGAGGTGTGATCGGGGTACATAGAGGGGGCAGAGGTTATATGGGAGAGGTGTGATCGGGGTACATAGAGGGGGCAGAGGTTATATGGGAGAGGTGTGATCGGGGTATATATAGGGGGCAGAGGTTATATGGGGGAGGTGTGATCGGGGTACATAGAGAGGGCAGAGGTTATATGGGAGAGGTGTGATCGGGGTACATAGAGGGGGCAGAGGTTATATGGGGGAGGTGTGATCGGGGTACATAGAGGGGGCAGAGGTTATATGGGAGAGGTGTGATCGGGGTACATAGAGGGGGCAGAGGTTATATGGGGAGGTGTGGTCAGGGTACATAGAGGGGGCAGAGGTTATATGGGGGAGGTGTGATCGGGGGTACATAGAGGGGGCAGAGGTTATATGATCGGGGTATATAGAGGGGGCAGAGGTTATATGGGAGAGGTGTGATCAGGGTACACAGAGGGGGCACAGGTTATATGGGAGAGGTGTGATCGGGGTATATAGAGGGGGCAGAGGTTATATGGGAGAGATGTGATCGGGGTATATAGAGGGGGCAGAGGTTATATGAGGGAGGTGTGATCGGGGTACATAGAGGGGGCAGAGGGTATATGGGAGAGGTGTGATCGGGGTATATATAGGGGGCAGAGGTTATATGGGGGAGGTGTGGTCAGGGTACATAGAGGGGGCAGAGGTTATATGGGAGAGATGTGATCGGGGTATATAGAGGGGGCAGAGGTTTTATGAGGGAGGTGTGATCGGGGTACATAGAGGGGGCAGAGGTTATATGGGGGAGGTGTGATCTGGGTACATAGAGGGGGCAGAGGTTATATGGGGGAGGTGTGATCGGGGTACATAGAGGGGGCAGAGGTTATATGGGGGAGGTGTGATCGGGGTACATAGAGGGGGCAGAGGTTCTATGGGGGAGGTGTGATCGGGGTACATAGAGGGAGCAGAGGTTATATGGGAGAGGTGTGATCAGGGTACATAGAGGGGGCAGAGGTTATATGGGGGAGGTGTGATCTGGGTACATAGAGGGGGCAGAGGTTATATGGGGGAGGTGTGATCGGGGTACATAGAGGGGGCAGAGGTTCTATGGGGGAGGTGTGATCGGGGTACATAGAGGGAGCAGAGGTTATATGGGAGAGGTGTGATCGGGGTACATAGAGGGGAAGAGGTTATATGAGGGAGGTGTGATTGGGGTATATAGAGGGGGCAGAGGTTATATGAGGGAGGTGTGATCGGGGTATATATAGGGGCAGAGGTTCTATGGGGGAGGTGTGATCGGGGTACATAGAGGGGGCAGAGGTTATATGGGAGAGGTGTGATCGGGGTACATAGAGGGGGCAGAGGTTATATGGGGGAGGTGTGATCGGGGTATATATAGGGGCAGAGGTTCTATGGGGGAGGTGTGATCGGGGTACATAGAGGGGGCAGAGGTTATATGGGAGAGGTGTGATCGGGGTATATATAGGGGCAGAGGTTCTATGGGGGAGGTGTGATCGGGGTACATAGAGGGGGCAGAGGTTATATGGGAGAGGTGTGATCGGGGTACATAGAGGGGGCAGAGGTTATATGGGGGAGGTGTGATCGGGGTACATAGAGGGGGCAGAGGTTATATGGGAGAGGTGTGATCGGGGTACATAGAGGGGGCAGAGGTTATATGGGGAGGTGTGGTCAGGGTACATAGAGGGGGCAGAGGTTATATGGGGGAGGTGTGATCAGGGTACACAGAGGGGGCACAGGTTATATGGGAGAGGTGTGATCGGGGTATATAGAGGGGGCAGAGGTTATATGGGGGAGGTGTGATCGGGGTATATAGAGGGGGCAGAGATTATATGAGGGAGGTGTGATCGGGGTACATAGAGGGGGCAGAGGTTATATGGGGGAGGTGTGATCGGGGTATATATAGGGGGCAGAGGTTATATGGGGGAGGTGTGGTCAGGGTACATAGAGGGGGCAGAGGTTATATGGGAGAGATGTGATCGGGGTATATAGAGGGGGCAGAGGTTATATGGGAGAGGTGTGATCGGGGTACATAGAGGGGGCAGAGGTTATATGGGGGAGGTGTGATCGGGGTATATAGAGGGGGCAGAGGTTATATGGGAGAGGTGTGATCAGGGAACATAGAGGGGGCAGAGGTTATATGGGAGAGGTGTGATCGGGGTAAATATAGGGGGCAGAGGTTATATGAGGGAGGTGTGATCGGGGTACATAGAGGTGGCAGGGGTTATATGAGGGAGGTGTGATCAGGGTACATAGAGGGGGCAGAGGTTATATGAGGGAGGTGTGATTGGGGTATATAGAGGGGGCAGAGGTTATATGAGGGAGGTGTGATCGGGGTATATATAGGGGCAGAGGTTCTATGGGGGAGGTGTGATCGGGGTACATAGAGGGGGCAGAGGTTATATGGGAGAGGTGTGATCGGGGTATATAGAGGGAGCAGAGGTTATATGAGGGAGGTGTGATCGGGGTACATAGAGGGGGCAGAGGTTATATGGGGGAGGTGTGATCGGGGTATATAGAGGGGGCAAAGGTTATATGGGGGGAGAGGTGTGATCGGGGTATATAGAGGGGGCAGAGGTTATATGGGAGAGGTGTGATCAGGGTACACAGAGGGGGCAGAGGTTATATGGGAGAGGTGTGATCGGGGTATATAGAGGGGGCAGAGGTTATATGAGGGAGGTGTGATCGGGGTACATAGAGAGGGGCAGAGGTTATATGGGGGAGGTGTGATCGGGGTATATAGAGGGGGCAGAGGTTATATGGGAGAGATGTGATCGGGGTATATAGAGGGGGCAGAGGTTATATGAGGGAGGTGTGATCGGGGTACATAGAGGGGGCAGAGGATATATGGGGGAGGTGTGATCGGGGTATATAGAGGGGGCAAAGGTTATATGGGGGGAGAGGTGTGATCAGGGAACATAGAGGGGGCAGAGGTTATATGGGGAGGTGTGATCGGGGTACATATAGGGGGCAGAGGTTATATGGGGGAGGTGTGATCGGGGTACATAGAGGGGGCAGAGGTTATATGGGAGAGGTGTGATCGGGGTACATAGAGGGAGCAGAGGTTATATGGGGAGGTGTGATTGGGGTATATAGAGGGGGCAGAGGTTATATGAGGGAGGTGTGATCGGGGTATATATAGGGGCAGAGGTTCTATGGGGGAGGTGTGATCGGGGTACATAGAGGGGGCAGAGGTTATATGGGAGAGGTGTGATCGGGGTACATAGAGGGGGCAGAGGTTATATGGGGAGGTGTGATCAGGGTACATAGAGGGGGCAGAGGTTATATGGGAGAGGTGTGATCGGGGTACATAGAGGGGGCAGAGGTTATATGGGGAGGTGTGATCGGGGTACATAGAGGGGGCAGAGGTTATATGGGAGAGGTGTGATCGGGGTACATAGAGGGGGCAGAGGTTATATGGGGAGGTGTGATCAGGGTACATAGAGGGGGCAGAGGTTATATGGGGAGGTGTGATCGGGGTATATATAGGGGGCAGAGGTTATATGGGGGAGGTGTGATCGGGGTACATAGAGGGGGCAGAGGTTATATGGGAGAGCTGTGATCGGGGTACATAGAGGGGGCAGAGGTTATATGGGGAGGTGTGATCGGGGTACATAGAGGGGGCAGAGGTTATATGAGGGAGGTGTGATCGGGGTACATAGAGGTGGCAGGTGTTATATGAGGGAGGTGTGATTGGGGTATATAGAGGGGGCAGAGGTTATATGAGGGAGGTGTGATCGGGGTATATATAGGGGGCAGAGGTTATATGAGGGAGGTGTGATCGGGGTATATATAGGGGCAGAGGTTCTATGGGGGAGGTGTGATCGGGGTACATAGAGGGGGCAGAGGTTATATGGGAGAGGTGTGATCGGGGTACATAGAGGGGGCAGAGGTTATATGGGGGAGGTGTGATCGGGGTACATAGAGGGGGCAGAGGTTATATGGGAGAGGTGTGATCGGGGTACATAGAGGGGGCAGAGGTTATATGGGGAGGTGTGATCAGGGTACATAGAGGGGGCAGAGGTTATATGGGGGAGGTGTGATCAGGGTACATAGAGGGGGCAGAGGTTATATGGGAGAGATGTGATCGGGGTATATAGAGGGGGCAGAGGTTATATGGGGGAGGTGTGATCGGGGTATATATAGGGGGCAGAGGTTATATGGGAGAGGTGTGATCGGGGTACATAGAGGGGGCAGAGGTTATATGGGGGAGGTGTGATCAGGGTACATAGAGGGGGCAGAGGTTATATGGGAGAGGTGTGATCGGGGTATATAGAGGGGGCAGAGGTTATATGGGAGAGGTGTGATCGGGGTATATAGAGGGGGCAGAGGTTATATGGGAGAGGTGTGATCGGGGTATATAGAGGGGGCAGAGGTTATATGGGAGAGGTGTGATCGGGGTATATAGAGGGGGCAGAGGTTATATGAGGGAGGTGTGATCGGGGTACATAGAGGGGGAAGAGGTTATATGGGAGAGATGTGATCGGGGTATATAGAGGGGGCAGAGGTTATATGGGGGAGGTGTGATCGGGGTATATATAGGGGGCAGAGGTTATATGGGAGAGGTGTGATCGGGGTACATAGAGGGGGCAGAGGTTATATGGGGGAGGTGTGATCAGGGTACATAGAGGGGGCAGAGGTTATATGGGAGAGGTGTGATCGGGGTATATAGAGGGGGCAGAGGTTATATGGGAGAGATGTGATCGGGGTACATAGAGGGGGCAGAGGTTATATGAGGGAGGTGTGATCGGGGTACATAGAGGGGGCAGAGGTTATATGGGGGAGGTGTGATCGGGGTACATAGAGGGGGCAGAGGTTATATGGGGGAGGTGTGGTCAGGGTACATAGAGGGGGCAGAGGTTATATGGGAGAGGTGTGATCGGGGTATATAGAGGGGGCAGAGGTTATATGGGAGAGATGTGATCGGGGTACATAGAGGGGGCAGAGGTTATATGAGGGAGGTGTGATCGGGGTACATAGAGGGGGCAGAGGTTATATGGGGGAGGTGTGATCGGGGTACATAGAGGGGGCAGAGGTTATATGAGGGAGGTGTGATCGGGGTACATAGAGGGGGCAGAGGTTATATGGGGGAGGTGTGGTCAGGGTACATAGAGGGGGCAGAGGTTATATGGGAGAGATGTGATCGGGGTATATAGAGGGGGCAGAGGTTATATGGGGGAGGTGTGATCGGGGTACATAGAGGGGGCAGAGGTTATATGGGGGAGGTGTGATCGGGGTATATAGAGGGGGCAGAGGTTATATGGGAGAGGTGTGATCAGGGAACATAGAGGGGGCAGAGGGTATATGGGAGAGGTGTGATCGGGGTATATATAGGGGGCAGAGGTTATATGGGGGAGGTGTGGTCAGGGTACATAGAGGGAGCAGAGGTTATATGGGGAGGTGTGATCGGGGTATATATAGGGGCAGAAGTTATATGAGGGAGGTGTGATCGGGGTATATAGAGGGGGCAGAGGTTATATGAGGGAGGTGTGATCGGGGTACATAGAGGGGGCAGAGGTTATATGAGGGAGGTGTGATCGGGGTACATAGAGGGGGCAGAGGTTATATGAGGGAGGTGTGATCGGGGTACAAAAGGTGGCAGAGGTTATATAGGGGGAGAGGTGTGATCGGGGTACATAGAGGGGGTGGCAGAGGTTATATGGGAGAGGTGTGATCAGGGTACACACAGGTGGCAGAGGGTATATGGGGAGGTGAGATCGGGGTATATATAGGGGCAGAGGTTATATGGGAGAGGTGAGATCGGGGTACATAGAGGGGGCAGAGGTTATATGAGGGAGGTGTGATTGGGGTATATAGAGGGGGCAGAGGTTATATGAGGGAGGTGTGATCGGGGTATATATAGGGGCAGAGGTTCTATGGGGGAGGTGTGATTGGGGTACATAGAGGGGGCAGAGGTTATATGGGAGAGGTGTGATCGGGGTACATAGAGGGGGCAGAGGTTATATGGGAGAGATGTGATCGGGGTACATAGAGGGGGCAGAGGTTATATGGGAGAGGTGTGGTCAGGGTACATAAAGGGGGCAGAGGTTATATGGGAGAGGTGTGATCGGGGTACATAGAGGGGGCACAGGTTATATGGGAGAGGTGTGATCGGGGTACATAGAGGGGGCAGAGGTTATATGGGGGAGGTGTGATCGGGGTATATAGAGGGGGCAGAGGTTATATGGGGGGAGAGGTGTGATCGGGGTACATAGAGGGGGCACAGGTTATATGGGAGAGGTGTGATCAGGGAACATAGAGGGGGCAGAGGTTATATGGGGGAGGTGTGATCAGGGAACATAGAGGGGGCAGAAGTTATATGAGGGAGGTGTGATCGGGGTACATAGAGGGGGCACAGGTTATATGGGGAGGTGTGATCGGGGTATATAGAGGGGGCAGAGGTTATATGGGGGAGGTGTGATCGGGGTACATCGAGGGGGCGGCAGAGGTTATATGGGAGAGGTGTGATCGGGGTACATAGAGGGGGAAGAGGTTATATGAGGGAGGTGTGATCGGGGTACATAGAGGAGGCAGAGGTTATATGGGAGAGGTGTGATCGGGGTACATAGAGGGGGAAGAGGTTATATGAGGGAGGTGTGATTGGGGTACATAGAGGGGGCAGAGGTTATATGGGGAGGTGTGATCAGGGTATATAGAGGGGGCAGAGGTTATATGAGGGAGGTTTGATCGGGGTATATAGAGGGGCAGAGGTTATATGGGGGAGGTGTGATCAGGGTATATAGAGGGGCAGAGGTTATAGGAGGGAGGTGTGATTGGGGTACATAGAGGTGGCAGAGGTTATATGGGGGAGGTGTGGTCAGGGTACATAGAGGGGGCAGAGGTTATATGGGAGAGGTGTGATCAGGGTATATAGAGGGGGCAGAGGTTATATGAGGGAGGTTTGATCGGGGTATATAGAGGGGCAGAGGTTATATGGGGAGGTGTGATCGGGGTATATAGAGGGGGCAGAGGTTATATGGGGGAGGTGTGATCGGGGTATATAGAGGGGGCAGAGGTTATATGGGGGGAGAGGTGTGATCAGGGAACATAGAGGGGGCAGAGGTTATATGGGGGAGGTGTGATCGGGGTACATAGAGGGGGCAGAGGTTATATGGGGAGGTGTGATCGGGGTACATAGAGGGGGCAGAGGTTATATGGGAGAGGTGTGATCGGGGTACATAGAGGGGGCAGAGGTTATATGAGGGAGGTGTGATCGGGGAACATAGAGGGGGCAGAGGTTATATGGGGGAGGTGTGATCGGGGTACATAGAGGGGGCGGCAGAGGTTATATGGGAGAGGTGTGATCGGGGTACATAGAGGGGGCAGAGGTTATATGGGGGAGGTGTGATCAGGGTATATAGAGGGGGCAGAGGTTATATGAGGGAGGTGTGATTGGGGTACATAGAGGGGGCAGAGGTTATATGGGGAGGTGTGATCGGGGTACAAAAGGTGGCAGAGGTTATATGGGGGGAGAGGTGTGATCGGGGTACATAGAGGGGGTGGCAGAGGGTATATGGGGAGGTGAGATCGGGGTATATAGAGGGGGCAGAGGTTATATGGGAGAGGTGTGATCAGGGTACATAGAGGGGGCAGAGGTTATATGAGGGAGGTGTGATTGGGGTACATAAAGGTGGCAGAGGTTATATGGGGAGGTGTGATCGGGGTATATAGAGGTGGCAGGGGTTATATGAGGGAGGTGTGATTGGGGTATATAGAGGGGGCAGAGGTTATATGAGGGAGGTGTGATCGGGGTATATATAGGGGCAGAGGTTCTATGGGGGAGGTGTGATCGGGGTACATAGAGGGGGCAGAGGTTATATGGGAGAGGTGTGATCGGGGTACATAGAGGGGGCAGAGGTTATATGGGGGAGGTGTGATCGGGGTACATAGAGGTGGCAGAGGTTATATGGGGGAGGTGTGATCGGGGTACATAGAGGTGGCAGAGGTTATATGGGGAGGTGTGATCAGGGTACATAGAGGGGGCAGAGGTTATATGGGGAGGTGTGATTGGGGTACATAGAGGGGGCGGCAGAGGTTATATGGGGAGGTGTGATCAGGGTACATAGAGGGGGCAGAGGTTATATGGGAGAGGTGTGATCGGGGTATATAGAGGGGGCAGAGGTTATATGAGGGAGGTGTGATCGGGGTACATAGAGGGAGCAGAGGTTATATGGGGAGGTGTGATCGGGGTATATATAGGGGGCAGAGGTTATATGAGGGAGGTGTGATCAGGGTACATAGAGGGGGCAGAGGTTATATGGGGGAGGTGTGATCGGGGTACATAGAGGGGGCAGAGGTTATATGGGGAGGTGTGATCGGGGTATATAGAGGGGGCAGAGGTTATATGAGGGAGGTGTGATCGGGGTACATAGAGGGGGCAGAGGTTATATGGGGGGAGAGGTGTGATCGGGGTACATAGAGGGGGCAGAGGATATATGAGGGAGGTTTGATCGGGGTACATAGAGGGGGCAGAGGTTATATGGGGGAGGTGTGATCGGGGTATATAGAGGGAGCAGAGGTTATATGGGAGAGATGTGATCGGGGTATATAGAGGGGGCAGAGGTTATATGGGGGAGGTGTGATCGGGGTATATAGAGGGGGCAAAGGTTATATGGGAGAGATGTGATCGGGGTATATAGAGGGGGCAGAGGTTATATGGGGGAGGTGTGATCGGGGTATATAGAGGGGGCAAAGGTTATATGGGGGGAGAGGTGTGATCAGGGAACATAGAGGGGGCAGAGGTTATATGGGAGAGGTGTGATCGGGGTACATAGAGGGGGCAGAGGTTATATGGGGGAGGTGTGATCGGGGTACATATAGGGGGCAGAGGTTATATGGGGGAGGTGTGATCGGGGTACATAGAGGGGGCAGAGGTTATATGGGAGAGGTGTGATCGGGGTACATAGAGGGAGCAGAGGTTATATGGGGAGGTGTGATCGGGGTACATAGAGGGGGCAGAGGTTATATGGGGGAGGTGTGATCGGGGTACATAGAGGGGGCAGAGGTTATATGGGGGAGGTGTGATCGGGGTACATAGAGGGGGCAAAGGTTATATGGGAGAGGTGTGATCGGGGTACATAGAGGGGGCAGAGGTTATATGGGGGAGGTGTGATCGGGGTACATAGAGGGGGCAGAGGTTATATGGGGGAGGTGTGATCGGGGTACATAGAGGGGGCAGAGGTTATATGGGAGAGGTGTGATCGGGGTACATAGAGGGGGCAGAGGTTATATGGGGGAGGTGTGATCGGGGTACATAGAGGGGGCAGAGGTTATATGGGAGAGGTGTGATCGGGGTACATAGAGGGGGCAGAGGTTATATGGGAGAGGTGTGATCGGGGTATATATAGGGGGCAGAGGTTATATGGGGGAGGTGTGATCGGGGTACATAGAGAGGGCAGAGGTTATATGGGAGAGGTGTGATCGGGGTACATAGAGGGGGCAGAGGTTATATGGGGGAGGTGTGATCGGGGTACATAGAGGGGGCAGAGGTTATATGGGAGAGGTGTGATCGGGGTACATAGAGGGGGCAGAGGTTATATGGGGAGGTGTGGTCAGGGTACATAGAGGGGGCAGAGGTTATATGGGGGAGGTGTGATCAGGGTACATAGAGGGGGCAGAGGTTATATGGGAGAGGTGTGATCAGGGTACACAGAGGGGGCAGAGGTTATATGGGAGAGGTGTGATCAGGGTACATAGAGGGGGCAGAGGTTATATGGGAGAGGTGTGATCGGGGTATATAGAGGGGGCAGAGGTTATATGGGGGAGGTGTGGTCAGGGTACATAGAGGGGGCAGAGGTTATATGGGAGAGATGTGATCGGGGTATATAGAGGGGGCAGAGGTTTTATGAGGGAGGTGTGATCGGGGTACATAGAGGGGGCAGAGGTTATATGGGGGAGGTGTGATCTGGGTACATAGAGGGGGCAGAGGTTATATGGGGGAGGTGTGATCGGGGTACATAGAGGGGGCAGAGGTTATATGGGGGAGGTGTGATCGGGGTACATAGAGGGGGCAGAGGTTCTATGGGGGAGGTGTGATCGGGGTACATAGAGGGAGCAGAGGTTATATGGGAGAGGTGTGATCTGGGTACATAGAGGGGGCAGAGGTTCTATGGGGGAGGTGTGATCGGGGTACATAGAGGGAGCAGAGGTTATATGGGAGAGGTGTGATCGGGGTACATAGAGGGGAAGAGGTTATATGAGGGAGGTGTGATTGGGGTATATAGAGGGGGCAGAGGTTATATGAGGGAGGTGTGATCGGGGTATATATAGGGGCAGAGGTTCTATGGGGGAGGTGTGATCGGGGTACATAGAGGGGGCAGAGGTTATATGGGAGAGGTGTGATCGGGGTACATAGAGGGGGCAGAGGTTATATGGGGGAGGTGTGATCGGGGTATATATAGGGGCAGAGGTTCTATGGGGGAGGTGTGATCGGGGTACATAGAGGGGGCAGAGGTTATATGGGAGAGGTGTGATCGGGGTATATATAGGGGCAGAGGTTCTATGGGGGAGGTGTGATCGGGGTACATAGAGGGGGCAGAGGTTATATGGGAGAGGTGTGATCGGGGTACATAGAGGGGGCAGAGGTTATATGGGGGAGGTGTGATCGGGGTACATAGAGGGGGCAGAGGTTATATGGGAGAGGTGTGATCGGGGTACATAGAGGGGGCAGAGGTTATATGGGGAGGTGTGGTCAGGGTACATAGAGGGGGCAGAGGTTATATGGGGGAGGTGTGATCAGGGTACACAGAGGGGGCACAGGTTATATGGGAGAGGTGTGATCGGGGTATATAGAGGGGGCAGAGGTTATATGGGGGAGGTGTGATCGGGGTATATAGAGGGGGCAGAGATTATATGAGGGAGGTGTGATCGGGGTACATAGAGGGGGCAGAGGTTATATGGGGGAGGTGTGATCAGGGTACATAGAGGGGGCAGAGGTTATATGAGGGAGGTGTGATCGGGGTATATATAGGGGGCAGAGGTTATATGGGGGAGGTGTGGTCAGGGTACATAGAGGGGGCAGAGGTTATATGGGAGAGATGTGATCGGGGTATATAGAGGGGGCAGAGGTTATATGGGAGAGATGTGATCGGGGTACATAGAGGGGGCAGAGGTTATATGGGGGAGGTGTGATCGGGGTACATAGAGGGGGCAGAGGTTATATGGGAGAGGTGTGATCGGGGTACATAGAGGGGGCAGAGGTTATATGGGGAGGTGTGATCAGGGTACATAGAGGGGGCAGAGGTTATATGGGGGAGGTGTGATCAGGGTACATAGAGGGGGCAGAGGTTATATGAGGGAGGTGTGATCGGGGTACATAGAGGGGGAAGAGGTTATATGGGAGAGATGTGATCGGGGTATATAGAGGGGGCAGAGGTTATATGGGGGAGGTGTGATCGGGGTATATATAGGGGGCAGAGGTTATATGGGAGAGGTGTGATCGGGGTACATAGAGGGGGCAGAGGTTATATGGGGGAGGTGTGATCAGGGTACATAGAGGGGGCAGAGGTTATATGGGAGAGGTGTGATCGGGGTATATAGAGGGGGCAGAGGTTATATGGGAGAGATGTGATCGGGGTACATAGAGGGGGCAGAGGTTATATGAGGGAGGTGTGATCGGGGTACATAGAGGGGGCAGAGGTTATATGGGGGAGGTGTGATCGGGGTACATAGAGGGGGCAGAGGTTATATGGGGGAGGTGTGGTCAGGGTACATAGAGGGGGCAGAGGTTATATGGGAGAGGTGTGATCGGGGTATATAGAGGGGGCAGAGGTTATATGGGAGAGATGTGATCGGGGTACATAGAGGGGGCAGAGGTTATATGAGGGAGGTGTGATCGGGGTACATAGAGGGGGCAGAGGTTATATGAGGGAGGTGTGATCGGGGTACATAGAGGGGGCAGAGGTTATATGGGGGAGGTGTGGTCAGGGTACATAGAGGGGGCAGAGGTTATATGGGAGAGATGTGATCGGGGTATATAGAGGGGGCAGAGGTTATATGGGGGAGGTGTGATCGGGGTACATAGAGGGGGCAGAGGTTATATGGGGGAGGTGTGATCGGGGTATATAGAGGGGGCAGAGGTTATATGGGAGAGGTGTGATCAGGGAACATAGAGGGGGCAGAGGGTATATGGGAGAGGTGTGATCGGGGTATATATAGGGGGCAGAGGTTATATGGGGGAGGTGTGGTCAGGGAACATAGAGGGAGCAGAGGTTATATGGGGAGGTGTGATCGGGGTATATATAGGGGGCAGAGGTTATATGGGGGAGGTGTGATCGGGGTACATAGAGGGGGCAGAGGTTATATGGGGAGGTGTGATCGGGGTATATATAGGGGGCAGAGGTTATATGGGGGAGGTGTGATCGGGGTACATAGAGGGGGCAGAGGTTATATGGGGGAGGTGTGATCCGGGGACATAGAGGGGGCAGAGGTTATATGGGGGAGGTGTGATCGGGGTATATAGAGGGGGCAGAGGTTATATGAGGGAGGTGTGATCGGGGGACATAGAGGGGGCAGAGGTTATATGGGGGAGGTGTGATCGGGGTATATAGAGGGGGCAGAGGTTATATGAGGGAGGTGTGATTGGGGTATATAGAGGGGGCAGAGGTTATATGGGAGAGGTGTGATCGGGGTACATAGAGGGGGCAGAGGTTATATGGGAGAGGTGTGATTGGGGTATATAGAGGGGGCAGAGGTTATATGGGGGAGGTGTGATCGGGGTATATATAGGGGGCAGAGGTTATATGGGGGAGGTGTGGTCAGGGTACATAGAGGGGGCAGAGGTTATATGGGAGAGATGTGATTGGGGTATATAGAGGGGGCAGAGGTTATATGAGGGAGGTGTGATCGGGGTACATAGAGGGGGCAGAGGTTATATGGGAGAGATGTGATCGGGGTATATATAGGGGGCAGAGGTTATATGGGGGAGGTGTGGTCAGGGTACATAGAGGGGGCAGAGGTTATATGGGAGAGATGTGATTGGGGTATATAGAGGGGGCAGAGGTTATATGAGGGAGGTGTGATCGGGGTACATAGAGGGGGCAGAGGTTATATGGGGGAGGTGTGATCGGGGTATATAGAGGGGGCAGAGGTTATATGGGGGAGGTGTGATCGGGGTACATAGAGGGGGCAGAGGTTATATGGGGGAGGTGTGATCGGGGTATATAGAGGGGGCAGAGGTTATATGGGAGAGGTGTGATCAGGGAACATAGAGGGGGCAGAGGGTATATGGGAGAGGTGTGATCGGGGTATATATAGGGGGCAGAGGTTATATGGGGGAGGTGTGGTCAGGGTACATAGAGGGAGCAGAGGTTATATGGGGAGGTGTGATCGGGGTATATATAGGGGGCAGAGGTTATATGGGGGAGGTGTGATCGGGGTACATAGAGGGGGCAGAGGTTATATGGGGAGGTGTGATCGGGGTATATATAGGGGGCAGAGGTTATATGGGGGAGGTGTGATCGGGGTACATAGAGGGGGCAGAGGTTATATGGGGGAGGTGTGATCGGGGTATATAGAGGGGGCAGAGGTTATATGAGGGAGGTGTGATCGGGGGACATAGAGGGGGCAGAGGTTATATGGGGGAGGTGTGATCGGGGTATATAGAGGGGGCAGAGGTTATATGAGGGAGGTGTGATTGGGGTATATAGAGGGGGCAGAGGTTATATGGGGAGGTGTGATTGGGGTACATAGAGGGGGCAGAGGTTATATGGGAGAGGTGTGATCGGGGTACATAGAGGGGGCAGAGGTTATATGGGAGAGGTGTGATTGGGGTATATAGAGGGGGCAGAGGTTATATGGGGGAGGTGTGGTCAGGGTACATAGAGGGGGCAGAGGTTATATGAGGGAGGTGTGATCGGGGTACATAGAGGGGGCAGAGGTTATGTGGGGGAGGTGTGATCGGGGTACATAGAGGGGGCAGAGGTTATACGGGGGAGGTGTGATCGGGGTACATAGAGGGGGCAGAGGTTATATGGGGGAGGTGTGATCGGGGGACATAGAGGGGGCAGAGGTTATATGGGGGAGGTGTGATCGGGGTACATAGAGGGGGCAGAGGTTATGTGGGGGAGGTGTGATCGGGGTACATAGAGGGGGCAAAGGTTATATGGGAGAGATGTGATCAGGGTACATAGAGGGGGCAGAGGTTATATGGGGGAGGTGTGATCGGGGTACATAGAGGGGGCAGAGGTTATATGGGAGAGGTGTGATCAGGGTACATAGAGGGGGCAGAGGTTATATGAGGGAGGTGTGATCAGGGTACATAGAGGGGGCAGAGGTTATATGAGGGAGGTGTGATCGGGGTATATATAGGGGCAGAGGTTATATGAGGGAGGTGTGATCGGGGTATATAGAGGGGGCAGAGGTTATATGAGGGAGGTGTGATCGGGGTACATAGAGGGGGCAGAGGTTATATGGGAGAGGTGTGATCAGGGTACATAGAGGGGGCAGAGGTTATATGAGGGAGGTGTGATCGGGGTACATAGAGGGGGCAGAGGTTATATGAGGGAGGTGTGATCGGGGTATATAGAGGGGGCAGAGGTTATATGGGAGAGATGTGATCGGGGTACATAGAGGGGGCAGAGGTTATATGGGAGAGGTGTGATTGGGGTACATAGAGGGGGCGGCAGAGGTTATATGGGAGAGGTGTGATCAGGGTATATAGAGGGGGCAGAGGTTATATGAGGGAGGTGTGATCAGGGTACATAGAGGGGGCAGAGGTTATATGGGGAGGTGTGATCGGGGTACATAGAGGGGGCAGAGGTTATATGAGGGAGGTGTGATCGGGGTATATAGAGGGGGCAGAGGTTATATGAGGGAGGTGTGATTGGGGTACATAGAGGGGGCAGAGGTTATATGAGGGAGGTGTGATCGGGGTATATAGAGGGGGCAGAGGTTATATGAGGGAGGTGTGATTGGGGTATATAGAGGGGGCAGAGGTTATATGAGGGAGGTGTGATTGGGGTACATAGAGGGGGCAGAGGTTATATGAGGGAGGTGTGATCGGGGTATATAGAGGGGGCAGAGGTTATATGAGGGAGGTGTGATCGGGGTAAATAGAGGGGGCAGGGGTTATATGGGGGGAGAGGTGTGATCAGGGGACATAGAGGGGGCAGAGGTTATATGAGGGGGGTGTAATGGGGGTACAGGAAGGGGGAGGTGTGATATATAGAAGTATATAGGATATATATATATCTGGTATAGATTGGGGGTAGAAGTTATATTGGGGAGGTATTTTGGATGGGCCCCGGGTCCAGTTGGTGGGTTGACTCACCTTCATATCTCAGCTGGATGTTTAGGAGATAGTAGATACAATCCACTGTGCGCTGGCGGATGGAGGCCAGAGAGTCTGAACAGCGAGGAGACAACCGTCCAATCAGAAGCCCCAGATTATGAAAAGTGATAACTGACTGTGTGCAGAGAAATAGAAAAGAAGGTTCGGACTGATATAGGATGGGGATCGGCGTCTCCAGCAAACAATGAATATCAGTGTGGGGCTCGGGGACACTTACATTAACGTTCAGCTTCTGGAGATAAAACTCCAGGATCCGGGCACTGACCTCCAGCGCTCTCTCCCTCTCATGCTCCTTGGTGGATTTGATCCAGGGGTTCAGTATCTATAGAACAAACACAACGCATGATTGAGAGCTCAGCATGAACCCTTCAGAGACGAAATGTCAGAACACTGACCTGAAAAATGTCCTGCAGTCCCTGCGGAGTAAAATACCAGAGGATGAGGCTCCTCAGTAGTTCCACGAGAGCGTCCAGAGTGTCCCCATAGAGCGTCTACAGGAGAAAAAACCCAATCACTTATAAACTACCGCCATTCAGGACAAGAACTTCATTGGGGTCCCTGTGATGGAACTCTGAGGGTACAGAGCATGGGAACCAGAACACCTAGGGCCAGGTACAGAGAATAGGAACCAGAACACCTAGGGCCAGGTACAGAGAATGGGAACCAGAACACCTAGGACCAGGTACAGAGAATGGGAACCAGAACACCTAGGACCAGGTACAGAGAATGGGAACCAGAACACCTAGGGCCAGGTACAGACAATAGGAACCAGAACACCTAGGGCCAGGTACAGAGAATGGGAACCAGAACACCTAGGACCAGGTACAGAGCATGGGAACCAGAACACCTAGGACCAGGTACAGAGCATGGGAACCAGAACACCTAGGGCCGGTTACAGAGAATGGGAACCAGAACACCTAGGACCAGGTACAGAGAATGTGAACCAGAACACCTAGGACCAGGTACAGAGGATGGGAACCAGAACACCTAGGACCAGGTACAGAGAATGGGAACCAGAACACCTAGGACCAGGTACAGAGAATGGGAACCAGAACACCTAGGGCCAGGTACAGAGGATGGGAACCAGAACATCTAGGGCCGGGTACAGAGCATGGGAACCAGAACACCTAGGACCAGGTACAGAGAATGGGAACCAGAACACCTAGGGTCGGGTACAGAGAATGGGAACCAGAAAACCTAGGGCCAGGTACAGAGCATGGGAACCAGAACACCTAGGACCAGGTACAGAGAATGGGAACCAGAACACCTAGGACCAGGTACAGAGAATGGGAACCAGAACACCTAGGGCCAGGTACAGAGCATGGGAACCAGAACACCTAGGGCCAGGTACAGAGCATGGGAACCAGAACACCTAGGGCCAGGTACAGAGCATGGGAACCAGAACACCTAGGGCCAGGTACAGACAATGGGAACCAGAACACCTTGGGGCCAGATACTGAAGATGGGAACCAGAACACCTAGGACCAGGTACAGAGCATGTGAACCAGAACACCTAGGACCAGGTACAGAGCATGGGAACCAGAACACTTAGAGCTGGGTATAGAGGATGGGAACCAGAACACCTAGGGCCGGGTACAGAGGATGTGAATGGGAACACTAGGGGTGGGTACAGGTGATGAAACCTAGCATACTGAGTGCCAGTACAGTTGGCAAAGCTGTGCACTCACCTCTTTATGCAGCTCCCCCGGTGTCCCCGAGCCGATCGGTGGGAGAGGGAAGACGCTCCCCAGGGCCGTATTAATCAGCTCCAATCTGCTGGTGTCATTCAGAGGCGGCTCCAGCTTGCTGATCAAGGTTGAGGAAAATTCATTGCTTTACTGAGAATATAAAATCTCACCCAAAAAAAACTTATTTGGAATGAAGGGTTTCAGAAGATCCCAGGACACAGCAAACGAGACCTTGGCTTCACCAGACAACTCTGACCCCCTAATCTGATCATCTGACCCTCAGCATAAGAGGTTGCTGGTAAAAGCCCAGTCCAGATGTGCAGAGCTCCTGTTCGGGCTGCACCTGCTCTATATCTAATGTCTACTGGCCCATCTTCTAACGAGAACTGTCCAAAGGACAAGTCCACCTAGCTGCAATCTGGTAAAACGGATCCCTGTATGGCCAAGCTGTATATTAACTTGTGACAGCAGAAAAAAAATATGAGGCCCCATTCAGTCATGCTGGGCCCCTGGTTTCAATACTTCGAGTCACCAACCTGTGACAATCCTGCAGCTAGCAAAGTAACCTTGTCCTGGGCAAAGAGCCAAATACTGAAGGCAGGGGATAAACATCACAACCAGGTAGCCTCCATATTTCTCTTAGTAGGCCTCCTCTTGTATTCTGCTGGTCATATTATGGGGATCAGATAGGGAGATGATGGAACAGAACTAGGAAATCCATCTTCTAGAACTATAGAAACTACACATTACACCGTCCGATGTACCTAATCTAAAGGTCTGTTATAGTTAAAAGAAGCCTGGCATGCGTCTCCCAGCCAAGAGTGCGCTCAGGATACACCAGGTAGGTGCAGGCCAGGAGGGCGCGATGGCGTAATGCAGACTTCAGTTCGTCCGTTGGCTCCATCTTCAGAAACTCCTGCCAGACAGAGGGGAGAAGGACAGACATGAGACATAAGAGGGGAGAAGGACAGACATGAGACATAAGAGGGGAGAAGGACAGACATGAGACATAAGAGGGGAGAAGGACAGACATGAGACATAAGAGGGGAGAAGGACAGACATGAGATATAAGAGGGGAGAAGGACAGACATGAGACATAAGAGGGGAGAAGGACAGACATGAGACATAAGAGGGGAGAAGGACAGACATAAGAGAGGAGAAGGACAGACATGAGACATAAGAGGGGAGAAGGGGAGAAGGATAGACATAAGAGGGGAGAAGGACAGACATGAGACATAAAAGGGAGGAGGACAGACATGAGACATAAGAGGGGAGAAGGACAGACATGAGACATAAAAGGGGAGGAGGACAGACATGAGACATAAGAGAGGAGAAGGACAGACATGAGACATAAGACATAAGAGGGGAGAAGGGGAGAAGGACAGACATAAGAGGGGAGAAGGACAGACATGAGACATAAAAGGGGAGGAGGACAGACATGAGACATAAGAGGGGAGAAGGATAGACATAAGAGGGGAGAAGGACAGACATGAGACATAAAAGGGAGGAGGACAGACATGAGACATAAGAGGGGAGAAGGACAGACATGAGACATAAGAGGGGAGAAGGACAGACATGAGACATAAAAGGGAGAAGGACAGACATGAGACATAAGAGGGGAGAAGGACAGACATGAGACATAAGAGGGGAGAAGGACAGACATGAGACATAAAAGGGAGGAGGACAGACATGAGACATAAGAGGGGAGAAGGACAGACATGAGACATAAGAGGGGAGAAGGACAGACATGAGACATAAGAGGGGAGAAGGACAGACATGAGACATAAGAGGGGAGAAGGACAGACATAAGAGAGGAGAAGGACAGACATGAGACATAAGAGGGGAGAAGGACAGACATGAGACATAAGAGGGGAGAAGGACAGACATGAGACATAAGAGGGGAGAAGGACAGACATAAGAGGGGAGAAGGACAGACATGAGACATAAGAGGGGAGAAGGACAGACATGAGACATAAGAGGGGAGAAGGACAGACATGAGACATAAGAGGGGAGAAGGACAGACATGAGACATAAGAGGGGAGAAGGACAGACATGAGACATAAGAGGGGAGAAGGACAGACATGAGACATAAGAGGGGAGAAGGACAGACATGAGACATAAGAGGGGAGAAGGACAGACATGAGACATAAGAGAGGAGAAGGACAGACATGAGACATAAGAGGGGAGAAGGACAGACATGAGACATAAGAGGGGAGAAGGACAGACATAAGAGGGGAGAAGGACAGACATGAGACATAAGAGGGGAGAAGGACAGACATGAGACATAAGAGGGGAGAAGGACAGACATAAGAGAGGAGAAGGACAGACAGGAGACATAAGAGGGGAGAAGGACAGACATGAGACATAAGAGGGGAGAAGGACAGACATAAGAGGGGAGAAGGACAGACATGAGACATAAGAGGGGAGAAGGACAGACATGAGACATAAGAGGGGAGAAGGACAGACATGAGACATAAAAGGGGAGAAGGACAGACATGAGACATAAGAGAGGAGAAGGACAGACATGAGACATAAGAGAGGAGAAGGACAGACATGAGACATAAGAGGGGAGAAGGACAGACATGAGACATAAAAGGGGAGAAGGACAGACATGAGACATAAGAGAGGAGAAGGACAGACATGAGACATAAGAGGGGAGAAGGACAGACATGAGACATAAAAGGGGAGAAGGACAGACATGAGACATAAGAGAGGAGAAGGACAGATATGAGACATAAGAGGGGAGAAGGACAGACATGAGACATAAGAGGGGAGAAGGACAGACATGAGACATAAGAGGGGAGAAGGACAGACATGAGACATAAGAGGGGAGAAGGACAGACATGAGACATAAGAGGGGAGAAGGACAGACATGAGACATAAGAGGGGAGAAGGACAGACATGAGACATAAGAGGGGAGAAGGACAGACATGAGACATAAGAGGGGAGAAGGACAGACATGAGACATAAGAGGGGAGAAGGACAGACATGAGACATAAGAGAGGAGAAGGACAGACATGAGACATAAGAGGGGAGAAGGACAGACATGAGACATAAGAGGGGAGAAGGACAGACATAAGACATAAGAGGGGAGAAGGACAGACATAAGAGGGGAGAAGGACAGACATGAGACATAAGAGGGGAGAAGGACAGACATGAGACATAAGAGGGGAGAAGGACAGACATAAGAGAGGAGAAGGACAGACAGGAGACATAAGAGGGGAGAAGGACAGACATGAGACATAAGAGGGGAGAAGGACAGACATGAGACATAAGAGGGGAGAAGGACAGACATGAGACATAAGAGGGGAGAAGGACAGACATGAGACATAAGAGGGGAGAAGGACAGACATGAGACATAAAAGGGGAGAAGGACAGACATGAGACATAAGAGAGGAGAAGGACAGACATGAGACATAAGAGGGGAGAAGGACAGACATGAGACATAAAAGGGGAGAAGGACAGACATGAGACATAAGAGAGGAGAAGGACAGACATGAGACATAAGAGGGGAGAAGGACAGACATGAGACATAAAAGGGGAGAAGGACAGACATGAGACATAAGAGAGGAGAAGGACAGACATGAGACATAAGAGGGGAGAAGGACAGACATGAGACATAAGAGGGGAGAAGGACAGACATGAGACATAAGAGGGGAGAAGGACAGACATGAGACATAAGAGGGGAGAAGGACAGACATGAGACATAAGAGGGTAGAAGGACAGACATGAGACATAAGAGGGGAGAAGGACAGACATGAGACATAAGAGGGGAGAAGGACAGACATGAGACATAAGAGGGGAGAAGGACAGACATGAGACATAAGAGGGGAGAAGGACAGACATGAGACATAAGAGAGGAGAAGGACAGACATGAGACATAAGAGGGGAGAAGGACAGACATGAGACATAAGAGGGGAGAAGGACAGACATGAGACATAAGAGGGGAGAAGGACAGACATAAGAGGGGAGAAGGACAGACATGAGACATAAGAGGGGAGAAGGACAGACATGAGACATAAGAGGGGAGAAGGACAGACATAAGAGAGGAGAAGGACAGACAGGAGACATAAGAGGGGAGAAGGACAGACATGAGACATAAGAGGGGAGAAGGACAGACATAAGAGGGGAGAAGGACAGACATGAGACATAAGAGGGGAGAAGGACAGACATGAGACATAAGAGGGGAGAAGGACAGACATGAGACATAAAAGGGGAGAAGGACAGACATGAGACATAAGAGGGGAGAAGGACAGACATGAGACATAAAAGGGGAGAAGGACAGACATGAGACATAAGAGAGGAGAAGGACAGACATGAGACATAAGAGGGGAGAAGGACAGACATGAGACATAAAAGGGGAGAAGGACAGACATGAGACATAAGAGAGGAGAAGGACAGACATGAGACATAAGAGAGGAGAAGGACAGACATGAGACATAAGAGGGGAGAAGGACAGACATGAGACATAAGAGGGGAGAAGGACAGACATGAGACATAAGAGGGGAGAAGGACAGACATGAGACATAAGAGGGGAGAAGGACAGACATGAGACATAAGAGGGTAGAAGGACAGACATGAGACATAAGAGGGGAGAAGGACAGACATGAGACATAAGAGGGGAGAAGGACAGACATGAGACATAAGAGGGGAGAAGGACAGACATGAGACATAAGAGGGGAGAAGGACAGACATGAGACATAAGAGGGGAGAAGGACAGACATGAGACATAAGAGGGGAGAAGGACAGACACGAGACATAAGAGGGGAGAAGGACAGACACGAGACATAAGAGGGGAGAAGGACAGACATGAGACATAACGTGGACATCACACCCCGCCCAGCCCTCCCGCCTCTCCACTCACCACCAGCTGGGAGATGAGCTCTGACTTGCGGCTGAAATTGAAGAATCCGGCCTGCGAGCTGTTACAGATGGCAAGGCCAATCATGGAGATACTGCGTATGAAGCACAGCTTCAGGGACAGATCCTAGTGTAGAGATGAGAACGGGTGAGGAGGAGGTCCTCCACAATGGAAGGGCATGCAGCATGTGAAGCAGAGGATGGACATGACAGATGAAGAAGAGAGGATACAGAGGACACTTAGAATAATGAATGTCAGGAGAGATGGCCAACAATGGGAGGGAGGATGGGGACAAAGAAATAATGGAAAACCAGGACGGTCATCACTATTCAGAAGGTCCCTAACCAGGAATAGGCACCCAATGAAATGCCTGAGCTTCTGCCCTGCATACTTGTCCCATGTTTGTGACACCAGATTTCCCTTCACTTCCCAAAGACAGCAAACCAGAAAAAATCTCTCCAAAGTCAGAGGAGTGGCCCTCTTAGATAGTTGTCACCCTAACAGGTGTCCCCATTGGAAGATTTCTCCAAAGAGGACAACTTTACTAAAAATATAATAAAATAAGTGAAAAGTCAATTTACCAATAACAACAAAATATCACTCCTCGAGCCCTACTTAACTCTCTGTATGTAAATTAATACATTTTAGGTGCATCACAATAAATGGCGTGCAATGTCTTACAGTTGTTTTTCTTTAGAAATCCTGAATAGAAAAGCCCGTTCCCTACCAGCATGCTGCAGACAGATGTTCTGTGTGTAAAACTAGTGGTCTTTCTGCAGAGATTTGACAGATACCCTGCCGAGTTAGACTGAAGTGCTCAAATCACTGTGAGGTGAGGGGTGGGCGGAAGGGTCAGCTCATGCGACGTGTACAGCAAGGGGAAGGGTCGGCTCATTACAGTGAGGAGTGGATGGTGAAGGGTCGGCCCAGACGACGTGGGGGGAGAAGGGTCGGCCCAGACGACGTGGATGGCGACGGGTCGGCCCAGACCACAAAGATGGTGATGGGTCAGCCCAGACCACGTGGATGGTGAGGGGTCGGCCCAGACGACGTGGATGGTGGCGGGTCGGCCCAGACGACGTGGATGGTGAGGGGTCGGCCCAGACGACGTGGATGGTGAGGGGTCGGCCCAGACGACGTGGATGGTGAGGGGTCGGCCCAGACGACGTGGATAGTGAGGGGTCGGCCCAGACGACGTGGATGGTGAGGGGTCGGCCCAGACGACGTGGATGGTGAGGGGTCGGCCCAGACGACGTGGATGGTGAGGGGTCGGCCCAGACGACGTGGATGGTGAGGGGTCGGCCCAGACAACGTGGATGGCGAGGGGTCGGCAGAGAGGACGTGGATGGCGAGGGGTCGGCAGAGAGGACGTGGATGGCGAGGGGTCGGCAGAGAGGACGTGGATGGCGAGGGGTCGGCAGAGAGGACGTGGATGGTGAGGGGTCGGCAGAGACGACGTGGATGGTGAGGGGTCCACCCAAACGACGTGGATGGTGAGGGGTCCACCCAAATGACGTGGATGGCGAGGGGTCGGCCCAGACGACGTGGATGGTGAGGGGTCGGCAGAGAGGACGTGGATGGCGAGGGGTCGGCAGAGAGGACATGGATGGCGAGGGGTCGGCAGAGAGGACGTGGATGGCGAGGGGTCGGCAGAGAGGACGTGGATGGTGAGGGGTCGGCAGAGACGACGTGGATGGTGACGGGTCGGCCCAGACCACGTGGATGGTGAGGGGTCGGCCCAGGCCACGTGGATGGTGAGGGGTCGGCCCAGGCCACGTGGATGGTGAGGGGTCAGCAGAGACGATGTGGATGGTGAGGGGTCGGCCCAGACAACGTGGATGGTGAGGGGTCGGCAGAGACGACGTGGATGGTGGCGGGTCGGCAGAGACGACGTGGATGGTGAGGGATCGGCAGAGACGACAAAGATGGTGAGGGGTCGGCAGAGAGGACGTGGATGGTGAGGGGTCGGCAGAGAGGACGTGGATGGTGAGGGGTTGGCAGAGACGACGTGGATGGTGACGGTCAGCCCAGACGACGAGGATGGTGACGGTCGGCCCAAACAACGTGGATGGTGAGGGGTCTAAATCGGCTCCAGACGACTTCCGGTTATTCTCACTACATCAAATACAGGTGAATTTTATCCAATGAAATCCGGTGAACAATGAGCTGAACCGGATTCACACAACCTTCTGTATATCAAACTTTCCATATGGGGAGGAAGATGAGACAATGGTCAATGAATATGGTCCACAGAGAAGGACAATAAGAACCAAAAGGAAGGTGAAGGGAAACTGACTGACCGAACAAAACTCCAAACTGCTGTATCCCAATTCTGACAAGACTTCCATGACTGAGCCGAAAACTCAGACTGAGCACATGAAGGAACCACACATCACTCACACACTTCGCAGATACTGACTGCTGAATCTGGATGTGGGCCTACAATTTCCAAAGAAAGGCTACCTATCTGCCTCCTCCTCATTGGTTTGATAGTGAAACTGGCAGCCTAACTGACCAATAGGGAAGCTCAAGAGCCATTGGGACTAAGCTCAACCTTACAGAAAATAGGGGATGGGGAATTCCTCCGATCCTTCAGTGGGGAATTCCTCTGATCTTTTACTAGAGAATTACCCCGATCCTTCAATAGGGAATTGCCTGGATCTTTCAATATTAAATTACTCCGATTCTTCAATGGGGAATTCCTCCAGACAATGAGAACCTCATTTCATCTGATCAGATCTCTTCTCAGAACAGAACCCCTGTACCCCCCTTGCCCCTTAGTATGATGTGATAATGTTATGGTGAAGACGGCTCATCACCAGGACATATCCCGGTCCACCTTCATCCAGAATCTACTGAACCAGACCCAGGCCAGGTCTGTAAAAGCTGCAAACCTTTCAATAAACCAACAAAGTTGGACAGCGCACAGGAATGACAATGCGGTGTCAAAGGAGCATCAGCAGGCAGCAGTCCATAGTTAATATCAATTTAATGAACATATAAGAACCAGGGATTGTTACCCCTCCTCTACCAACCATCCATAACGGATTGGAACTCTGCTTAGTATCCAGCCAACGGGCCTAAAAACCTACTTAGTACCCAGCCAACGGGCCTAAAAACCTACTTAGTATCCAGCCAACGGGCCTAAAAACCTACTTAGTATCCAGCCAACGGGACTAATAACCTACTTAGTATCCAGCCAACGGGACTAATAACCTACTTAGTATCCAGCCAACGGGACAAAAAACCTACTTAGTATCCAGCCAACGGGACAAAAAAACTACTTAGTATCCAGCCAACGGGCCTAAAAACCTACTTAGTATCCAGCCAACGGGCCTAAAAACCTACTTAGTATCCAGCCAACGGGCCTAAAAACCTACTTAGTATACAGCCAACGGGCCTAAAAACCTACTTAGTATCCAGCCAACGGGCCTAAAAACCTACTTAGTATCCAGCCAACGGGCCTAAAAACCTACTTAGTATCCAGCCAACGGGCCTAAAAACCTACTTAGTATCCAGCCAACGGGACTAATAACCTACTTAGTATCCAGCCAACGGGACTAATAACCTACTTAGTATCCAGCCAACGGGACAAAAAACCTACTTAGTATCCAGCCAAAGGGACTAATAACCTACTTAGTATCCAGCCAACTGGACAAAAAACCTACTTAGTATCCAGCCAACGGGACAAAAAACCTACTTAGTATCCAGCCAACGGGACTAATATCCTACTTACCCCTTTCCTTTTTTTTTTCTCCCTTTCTTCTCTCTCTTCCCTTCCCTACAACATGCCACTAAAAACTACTTGTTGGATCAACAAACTTTTCATACTGGACTTGTGAAACCTTGAAATAACTTCTACGCACCAGCTATCAGTCCAGTCTGTACCATGTTTATCCTTGTCCATACCAACTACTGTGACAACAATGTCTATTCACAATTGTCTCTATGACTTCTGGTTTGTACAAATGTACTTGAATGTCGTATCTCTAAACGTGACATTCTGTTTATATGCATACATTTGAATGTTGTACCTTTAAATGCTGCATTTATAAATAATTTAAAAAAAAAAAACAGGGATGGCAGGCACATTACCACATAGGTCCAGGTGGCGGTAAGGGCATTGAAGAAAAACGAATGTCAAATGTCAATCTGGGTGATCCACCGCTATACCTCTCGGAAATGGTGTGGATGGCCAGGGGACGGGACCCACCATAGAGCAGGAAGTTGATCCTAGCCGGACGTCCCCGGCATGTGTGCAAGCCGTAATCTTGGAGCACTGAGGGTAGCGTGGTGTCCGGAAGTGACGTCACTCGATGGAAAGGAGCCTAGTGCAGGAACCAGCGTGCAACGCAAGCAAGCCCTTTGCCGTGACTTCGCGTTTTGCGTGCATGTGTTTTATCAATCGGTTGAAGGAACGGAGAGAAGGGTGTAAGAAGGGACAGAGGAGTAGAGGAACAAGGAGAAGGGTAGAGAAACAGGGAGAAGGGTAGAGAAGGGTGGTGGAGGAACGGAGAGAAGGGTGGTGAAGGAACGGAGAGAAGTGTGGTGGAGGAACGGAGAGAAGGGTGGTGGAGGAACGGAGAGAAGGGTGGTGGAGGAACGGAGAGAAGGGTGGTGGAGGAACGGAGAGAAGGGTGGTGGAGGAACGGATAGAAGGGTGGTGGAGGAACGGAGAGAAAGGTGGTGGAGGAACGGAGAGACGGGTGGTGGAGGAACAAAGTGAAGGGTGGTGGAGAAACCGAGAGAAGTGTGGTGGAGAAACCGAGAGAAGGGTGGTGGAGAAACCGAGAGAAGGGTGGTGGAGGAACGGAGAGAAGGGTGGTGGAGGAACAAAGAGAAGGGTGGTGGAGGAACAAAGAGAAGGGTGGTGGAGGAACGGAGAGAAGGGTGGTGGAGGAACGGAGAGAAGGGTGGTGGAGGAACGGAGAGAAGGGTGGTGGAGGAACGGAGAGAAGGGTGGTGGAGGAACGGAGAGAAGGGTGGTGGAGGAACGGAGAGAAGGGTGGTGGAGGAATGGAGAGGTGGAGGAACGGAGAGGTGGAGGAACGGAGAGAAGGGCGGTGGAGGAACGGAGAGGTGGAGGAAAGGAGAGAAGAGGGGTGGAGAAACCGATAGAAGGGTGGAGAAACAGACAGAAAAGCGGAGAAATAGATACAGAGATGGAGGAAGAGTTGGATGGAGCAACGGACAGAAGGTGGAGGAACCGACACTTTTCATACACTTTATTCATTTTGGATAAAGCAAGGGAGGATTATAACCCCTGACAGATTTTTTTTGTCCCACTGGTGAGACTTCCCTTCACTTCCTGTCCCATAGCCAAACAGGAAGTGAGAGGAAATCGCTGCAAATTAGAGGACCTACTTGGGGACCCCCTAGGTAACCAGAACTAGTATCACTATTTGAAGATTTCCCCTCTATTACTTTTTTGGGGACATCCCAAAATTTTAGATTTTCCTTTAATTGACTTTCAATAAGAAAGGTAAACAGGAGAAATAGAGAGAGAATCTCCCTACCGGGGGCACAGACCAATAAAAACTGACAGAGGGTCCAATCTCTCCACTCCATTCAACACAAAAAAAAACTGCCTTCAATTCTACTTAAAAAAGTGGGAAAACAAGGTAGGAAGGAGGGATAGAGTGAGGAAAGAAGAAAGAAGGGAAGGAAGGAAAGATAGAAAGTGACAAAAGAAAGATGGATGAATTGATAGAGAGCAGGAAAGAAAGAAAAGATGGATGGAGCGTAAGAAAGGAAGGCAGGAAGAAAAGGACAGATAGAAAGAAAGGGTGGGGAAATGGGGATGGGTGGATGGATAGAGAGTGAGGAAAGGAGGGTGGGGAGGGAAGGATGGAAAGATAAATGCATGGAGAGGAAGGAAGGAAGGAAGGAAGGAAGGAAGGAAGGAAGGAAGGAAGGAAGGAAGGAAGGAAGGAAGGAAGGAAGGAAGGAAGGAAGAAAGGAAGGAAGGAGAGTGGGCATGGATAGATGGAGGTGGATGGATGGAGAAGGAAGGAGAGGAGAAGGAAGGAAGGAAGGAAGGAAGGAAGGAAGGAAGGAAGGAAGGAAGGAAGGAAGGAAGGAAGGAAGGAAGGAAGGAAGGAAGGAAGGAAGGAAGGAGAGTGGGTATGGATAGATGGAGATTGGAGATGGATGGATGGAGAAGGAAGGAAGGAAGGAAGGAAGGAAGGAAGGAAGGAAGGAAGGAAGGAAGGAAGGAAGGAAGGAAGGAAGGAAGGAAGGAAGGAGAGTGGGCATGGATAGATGGAGGTGGATGGATGGAGAAGAAAGGAGAGGAGATGGAAGGAAGGAAGGAGAGTAGGCATGGATAGATGGAGAGTGAGGAAGAAATAAAGGAAGGAAGGAAGGAGAGCTAGGTTGGAAGGATGGAAGTGTAGAGCAGCTGGCTCGTGGAGAAGTGGGAGACTCTGAGTGGAGATGGGGGAGAGAAGCGGTATGCACAGTGATGATGAAGCTTGGTGGGCAGGTCAGGGTTAAGTTTTCCGCAGTGTGTCCTGCACGTGGTGTCCTGTGTGGGGGGAGAGAAGGGGGGGAGTTGGGGGTCCCTGGGGGCCACTGAATGCAGACAGAGAATCCGCTGAGCGGAAACTGTACACAGAGCAGGAAGCCAACAGCCTCCGATTACTAACAACTGTCTGACCGAGCGCTGCCCTGTTAACCACCGACCCAAATACCCAGCCCTACAACCTGCCCTACACCGACAAGTACACCCAACCCTACTAACCACCGCCCCAAACACTCAGCCCTACAACCTGCCCTACACCGACCAGTACACCCAACCCTACTAACCACCGCCCCAAACACTCAGCCCTACAACCTGCCCTACACCGACCAGTACACCCAACCCTACTAACCACCGCCCCAAACACTCAGCCCTACAACCTGCCCTACACCGACCAGTACACCCAACCCTACTAACCACCGCCCCAAACACTCAGCCCTACAACCTGCCCTACACCGACCAGTACACCCAACCCTACTAACCACCGCCCCAAACACTCAGCCCTACAACCTGCCCTAAACCGACCAGTACACCCAACCCTACTAACCACCGCCCCAAACACTCACCCTACAACCTGCCCTACACCGACCAGTACACCCAACCCTACTAACCACCGCCCCAAACACTCAGCCCTACAACCTGCCCTACACCGACCAGTACACCCAACCCTACTAACCACTGCCCCAAACACTCAGCCCTACACCGACCAGTATACCCCACCCTACTAACCATCGCCCCAAACACTCAGCCCTACACGACCAGTACACCCAACCCTACTAACCACCGCCCGAAACACTCAGCCCTACACCGACCAGTACACCCAACCCTACTAACCACTGCCCCAAACACTCAGCCCTACAACCTGCCCTACACCGACCAGTACACCCAACCCTACTAACCACCGCCCCAAACACTCAGCCCTACACCAACCAGTACACCCAACCCTACTAACCACTGCCCCAAACACTCAGCCCTACACCGACCAGTACACCCAACCCTACTAACCACCGCCCCAAACACTCAGCCCTACACCAACCAGTACACCCAACCCTACTAACCACTGCCCCAAACACTCAGCCCTACACCAACCAGTACACCCAACCCTACTAACCACCTCCCCAAACACTCAGCCCTACAACCTGCCCAACACCAACCAGTACACCCAACCCTACTAACCACCGCCCCAAACACTCAGCCCTACACCGACCAGTACACCCAACCCTACTAACCACTGCCCCAAACACTCAGCCCTACAACCTGCCCTACACCGACCAGTACACCCAACCCTACTAACCACCGCCCCAAACACTCAGCCCTACACCAACCAGTACACCCAACCCTACTAACCACTGCCCCAAACACTCAGCCCTACACCGACCAGTACACCCAACCCTACTAACCACCGCCCCAAACACTCAGCCCTACACCCAGACCTACACCAACCAGTACACCCAACCCTACTAACCACCGCCCCAAACACTCAGCCCTGCACCCAGACCTACACCAACCAGTACACCCAACCCTACTAACCACCGCCCCAAACACTCAGCCCTGCACCCAGACCTACACCAACCAGTACACCCAACCCTACTAACCACCGCCCCAAACACTCAGCCCTGCACCCAGACCTACACCAACCAGTACACCCAACCCTACTAACCACCGCCCCAAACACTCAGCCCTGCACCCAGACCTACACCAACCAGTACACCCAACCCTACTAACCACCGCCCCAAACACTCAGCCCTGCACCCAGACCTACACCAACCAGTACACCCAACCCTACTAACCACCCCCCCAAACACTCAGCACTGCACCCAGACCTACACCAACCAGTACACCCAACCCTACTAACCACTCCCCCAAACACTCAGCCCTGCACCCAGACCTACACCAACCAGTACACCCAACCCTACTAACCACCGCCCCAAACACTCAGCCCTGCACCCAGACCTACACCTACCAGTACACCCAACCCTACTAACCACCCCCCCCCCCAAACACTCAGCCCTGTACCCAGACCTACACCGACCAGTACACCCAACCCTACTAACCACCCCCCCCCCCCAGACACTCAGCCCTGCACCCAGACCTACACCAACCAGTACACCCAACCCTACTAACCACCGCCCCAAACACTCAGCCCTGCACCCAGACCTACACCAACCAGTACACCCAACCCTACTAACCACCCCCCCAAACACTCAGCCCTGCACCCAGACCTACACCAACCAGTACACCCAACCCTACTAACCACTCCCCCAAACACTAAGCCCTGCACCCAGACCTACACCAACCAGTACACCCAACCCTACTAACCACCCCCCAAACACTCAGCCCTGCACCCAGACCTACACCAACCAGTACACCCAACCCTACTAACCACCGCCCCAAACACTCAGCCCTGCACCCAGACCTACACCTACCAGTACACCCAACCCTACTAACCACCGCCCCAAACACTCAGTCCTGCACCCAGACCTACACCAACCAGTACACCCAACCCTACTAACCACCCCCCCAAACACTCAGCCCAGCACCCAGACCTACACCCAACCCTACTAACCACCGCCCCAAACACTCAGCCCTACACCCAAACCTACACCAACCAGTACACCCAACCCTACTAACCACCCCCCCAAACACTCAGCCCTGCACCCAGACCTATACCTACCAGTACACCCAACCCTACTAACCACCGCCCCAAATACTCAGCCCTGCACCCAGACCTACACCAACCAGTACACCCAACCCTACTAACTACCGCCCCAAACACTCAGCCCTACACCGACCAGTACACCCAACTCTACTAACCACCGCCCCAAACACTCAGCCCTACACCAACCAGTACACCCAACCCTACTAACCACTGCCCCAAACACTCAGCCCTACACCGACCAGTACACCCAACCCTACTAACCACCGCCCCAAACACTCAGCCCTACACCGACCAGTACACCCAACCCTACTAACCACCGCCCCAAACACTCAGCCCTACACCCAAACCTACACCAACCAGTACACCCAACCCTACTAACCACCCCCCCAAACACTCAGCCCTGCACCCAGACCTATACCTACCAGTACACCCAACCCTACTAACCACCGCCCCAAATACTCAGCCCTGCACCCAGACCTACACCAACCAGTACACCCAACCCTACTAACTACCGCCCCAAACACTCAGCCCTACACCGACCAGTACACCCAACTCTACTAACCACCGCCCCAAACACTCAGCCCTACACCAACCAGTACACCCAACCCTACTAACCACTGCCCCAAACACTCAGCCCTACACCGACCAGTACACCCAACCCTACTAACCACCGCCCCAAACACTCAGCCCTACACCGACCAGTACACCCAACCCTACTAACCACCGCCCCAAACACTCAGCCCTACACCCAGACCTACACCAACCAGTACACCCAACCCTACTAACCACCCCCCCCCCAAACACTCAGCCCTGTACCCAGACCTACACCGACCAGTACACCCAACCCTACTAACCACCCCCCCCCCCCAAACACTCAGCCCTGCACCCAGACCTACACCAACCAGTACACCCAACCCTACTAACCACCGCCCCAAACACTAAGCCCTGCACCCAGACCTACACCAACCAGTACACCCAACCCTACTAACCACCGCCCCAAACACTCAGCCCTGCACCCAGACCTACACCTACCAGTACACCCAACCCTACTAACCACCGCCCCAAACACGCAGTCCTGCACCCAGACCTACACCAACCAGTACACCCAACCCTACTAACCACCCCCCCAAACACTCAGCCCTGCACCCAGACCTACACCCAACCCTACTAACCACCGCCCCAAACACTCAGCCCTACACCCAGACCTACACCAACCAGTACACCCAACCCTACTAACCACCCCCCCAAACACTCAGCCCTGCACCCAGACCTATACCTACCAGTACACCCAACCCTACTAACCACCGCCCCAAATACTCAGCCCTGCACCCAGACCTACACCAACCAGTACACCCAACCCTACTAACCACCGCCCCAAACACTCAGCCCTACACCGACCAGTACACCCAACCCTACTAACCACTGCCCCAAACACTCAGCCCTACACCAACCAGTACACCCAACCCTACTAACCATCGCCCCAAACACAGCCCTACACCGACCAGTACACCCAACCCTACTAACCACTGCCCCAAACACTCAGCCCTACACCGACCAGTACACCCAACTCTACTAACCACCGCCCCAAACACTCAGCCCTACACCGACCAGTACACCCAACCCTACTAACCACCGCCCCAAACACTCAGCCCTACACCAACCAGTACACCCAACCCTACTAACCACTGCCCCAAACACTCAGCCCTACACCTACCAGTACACCCAACCCTACTAACCACTGCCCCAAACACTCAGCCCTACACCTACCAGTACACCCAACCCTACTAACCACTGCCCCAAACACTCAGCCCTACACCGACCAGTACACCCAACCCTACTAACCACCGCCCCAAACACTCAGCCCTACACCAACCAGTACACCCAACCCTACTAACCACTGCCCCAAACACTCAGCCCTACACCAACCAGTACACCCAACCCTACTAACCACTGCCCCAAACACTCAGCCCTACACCGACCAGTACACCCAACCCTACTAACCACTGCCCCAAACACTCAGCCCTACACCGACCAGTACACCCAACCCTACTAACCACTGCCCCAAACACTCAGCCCTACACCTTCCAGTACACCCAACCCTACTAACCACCGCCCCAAACACTCAGCCCTACACTTTACAGTACACCCAACCCTACTAACCACCGCCCCAAACACTCAGCCCTACACCGACCAGTACACCCAACCCTACTAACCACCGCCCCAAACACTCAGCCCTACACCAACCAGTACACCCAACCCTACTAACCACTGCCCCAAACACTCAGCCCTACACCTACCAGTACACCCAACCCTACTAACCACCGCTCCAAACACTCAGCCCTACACCGACCAGTACACCCAACCCTACTAACCACCGCCCCAAACACTCAGCCCTACACCGACCAGTACACCCAACCCTACTAACCACCGCCCCAAACACTCAGCCCTACAACCTGCCCTACTGTCTACACCCATCCCTGCTAACCACGACCCGAACACCCAGTCTTACACTCAACCCTGTTAAACACTCCCCCGAACATCCAACCCTACAACCTGGCCAACACCGAGCCCTACACGCAGCCCTGCTAACCACTAAACCTAAAACCGAGCCCAACACGACCTGTACACCCAACCCTGCTAACCACTAATCCAAACACCCAGCCCTACACCCAACTCTGGCATCCACGCCCTGAACACCCAGCCCTACAACCTGCCCAACACAAACCCATACACCCAACCCTGCTAACCACCAACCTGAACACCCAGACCTACACCCAACCCTACTAACCACCAACCTGAACACCCAGCCCTACACAACATGTACAACCAACCTCGCTAACCATCAACCCGAAAACCCAACCCTGCTAATCATTGACACTACCACTGAGCCCTACACTAAACCATACTAACCATCAAACCAAACACTAAGCCCTAGAACCAACCCTACACTGTGCCCCAAACTGACCCGTAAACCCAATCCTGCTAACCACCGACCCATACACCGAGCCCTACACCCAACCCTGCTGACCACCACCCTGAACACCCAGCCCTACAACATGGCCAACACCAAGCCCTACCCTGACCCGTAAACACAACCCTGCTAACCACCGACCCGTACACCGAGCCCTACACCCAACCCTACTAACCACCATCCCGAACACCCAGCCCTACACAGACTGCACACAGCTTTGGTAACCACTCCGCTCTGTCAGGATGAATCTTGGCAGGGGCACTCCGCTCAGTCGGGATAAAGCCCGGTGGGGGCACTCCGCTCTGTCGGGATAAAGCTCGGTGGGGGCACTCCGCTCTGTCGGGATAAAGCTCGGTGGGGGCACTCCGCTCTGTCGGGATAAAGCTCGGTGGGGGCACTCCGCTCTGTCGGGATAAAGCTCGGTGGGGGCACTCCGCTCTGTCGGGATAAAGCTCGGTGGGGGTACACCGCTCTGTCGGGATAAAGCTCGGAGGGGGCACTCCGCTCTGTCGGAATAAAGCTAGGCGGGGGGACTCCGCTCTGTCGGGATGAAGCTCGGCGGGGGGCACTCCGCTCTGTCGGGATGAAGCTCGGCGGGAGGCACTCCGCTCTGTCGGGATAAAGCTCGGTGGGGGCACTTCGCTCTGTCGGGATAAAGCTCGGTGGGGGCACTCCACTCTGTCGGGATAAAGCTCGGTGGGGGCACTCCGCTTTGTCGGGATAAAGCTCGGTGGGGGCACTCCGCTCTGTCGGGATAAAGCTCGGCGGGGGCACTCCGCTCTGTCTGGATGAAGCTCGGTGGGGGCACTCCGCTCTGTCTGGATGAAGCTCGGTGGGGGCACTCCGCTCTGTCTGGATAAAGCTCGGAGGGGGCACTCCGCTCTGTCTGGATAAAGCTCGGCGGGGGCACTCCGCTCTGTCTGGATAAAGCTCGGCGGGGGCACTCAGCTCTGTCGAGATAAAGCTCGGTGGGGGCACTCAGCTCTGTCAGGATAAAGCCCGGTTGGGGCACTCCGCTCTGTCCGGATAAAGCCCGGTTGGGGCACTCCGCTCTGTCAGGATGAAGCCCGGTGGGGGCACTCCGCTCTGTCAGGATGAAGCCCGGTGGGGGCACTCCGCTCTGTCAGGATGAAGCAGGTGGGGGCACTCCGCTCTGCTTTGTCAGTATGAAGTAGGGGGTATTCGGCTCCACAAGGACAAGGCAAGAATGGTCCACCTAGAGTCAGGGTTGGGGGCCCAGCACACTGTCAGCGGGCCCCCTGCATCCCCCTCACACATTTGCCCCCACAAGTGTCGTCTCTCCAGATTACGTATTCCAGGACTCTCCTGCCCTCCGGTGGTCAGACATGGAACTCACCATCACATCATCACATTCCACAACTATTAGACCTATAAATAGAGATTGGAGGAAGTCTCTGCAGACAGCGAATGATGTCATCGATCGCTCCCGGCTCTCCACATCTCAGACCTGGCACACCGGGCAGGAAACCGGCATTTCACCCAAATACCCCGGAGGTGACATAACCCAGAGCCGGCAGATGGGCCGAGTTATCTCTGGAGGAGAAATCAATCCTCAGACACATAGGAAGAAAGATCGATTGTCTGCAGAGCCCGCCACAGACACCCCCGATCTTCTCACCCACCGAATCATTTCTGGAGGCTCAGACCTGCCGGACACCATCTCTCCCGGGAGCCCAAGTGATAAACCGAACATATTATAATATAATATATCTTACTCAGCGCAAAACTGCGTCCCCAGAGCAAACAAAAAATAAAAAAGAAATTAAAATCTACTGTGAAAAAATCAAAAATAAGAAACCAGAATATGATTGCTGCCCGAATTCAATTTCAATTCATTTTCACTTCACTCTGATAGATATGAATGGAATATAAAAACATCTCACCGGTGTATCCATAGATTGCCAGACATGTGACCCAATAATAATACACAGCGACCACACAAACTACAAAGTGTCAGTGTGTCATTGTTCTGGGACCCCCAAGTGTCAGTGTGTCATTGTTCTGGACCCCCAAGTATCAGTGTGTCATTGTTCTGGACCCCCAAGTGTCAGTGTGTCATTGTTCTGGGATCCCCAAGTGTCAGTGTGTCATTGTTCTGGACCCCCAAGTGTCAGTGTGTCATTGTTCTGGGACCCCCAAGTGTCAGTGTGTCATTGTTCTGGATCCCAAGTGTCAGTGTGTCATTGTTCTGGATCCCCATGTGTCAGTGTGTCATTGTTCTGGACCCCAAGTGTCAGTGTGTCATTGTTCTGGATCCCCAAGTGTCAGTGTGTCATTGTTCTGGATCCCCAAGTGTCAGTGTGTCATTGTTCTGGGACCCCCAAGTGTCAGTGTGTCATTGTTCTGGGTCCAAGTGTCAGTGTGTCATTGTTCTGGGACCCCAAGTGTCAGTGTGTCATTGTTCTGGGACCCCAAGTGTCAGGGTGTCATTGTTCTGGGTCCAAGTGTCAGTGTGTCATTGTTCTGAGACCCCCCAGTGTCAGTGTGTCATTGTTCTGGGATCCCCAAGTGTCAGTGTGTCATTGTTCTGGATCCCCAGGTGTCAGTGTGTCATTGTTCTGGACCCCAAGTGTCAGTGTGTCATTGTTCTGGATCCCCATGTGTCAGTGTGTCATTGTTCTGGACCCCAAGTGTCAGTGTGTCATTGTTCTGGATCCCCAAGTGTCAGTGTGTCATTGTTCTGGATCCCCAAGTGTCAGTGTGTCATTGTTCTGGGTCCAAGTGTCAGTGTGTCATTGTTCTGGGACCCCAAGTGTCAGTGTGTCATTGTTCTGGATCCCCAAGTGTCAGGGTGTCATTGTTCTGGGTCCAAGTGTCAGTGTGTCATTGTTCTGAGACCCCCCAGTGTCAGTGTGTCATTGTTCTGGGATCCCCAAGTGTCAGTGTGTCATTGTTCTGAGATCCACAAGTGTCAGTGTGTCATTGTTCTGGATCCCCAAGTGTCAGTGTGTCATTGTTCTGGATCCCCCAAGTGTCAGTGTGTCATTGTTCTGGATCCCCCAAGTGTCAGGGTGTCATTGTTCTGGATCCCCAAGTGTCAGTGTGTCATTGTTCTGGATCCCCCAAGTGTCAGTGTGTCATTGTTCTGGGACCCCCAAGTGTCAGTGTGTCATTGTTCTGGACCCCCAAGTATCAGTGTGTCATTATTCTGAGATCCACAAGTGTCAGTGTGTCATTGTTCTGGATCCCCCAAGTGTCAGTGTGTCATTGTTCTGGACCCCCAAGTGTCAGTGTGTCATTGTTCTGGGATCCCCAAGTGTCAGTGTGTCATTGTTCTGGGACCCCCAAGTGTCAGTGTGTCATTGTTCTGGGACCCCCAAGTGTCAGTGTGTCATTGTTCTGGACCCCCAAGTGTCAGTGTGTCATTGTTCTGGATCCCCAAGTGTCAGTGTGTCATTGTTCTGGGACCCCCAAGTGTCAGTGTGTCATTGTTCTGGACCCCTAAGTGTCAGTGTGTCATTGTTCTGGGACCCCAAGTGTCAGTGTGTCATTGTTCTGAGACCCCCAAGTGTCAGTGTGTCATTGTTCTGGGACCCCAAGTGTCAGTGTGTCATTGTTCTGGGATCCCCAAGTGTCAGTGTGTCATTGTTCTGGGACCCCCAAGTGTCAGTGTGTCATTGTTCTGGATCCCCAGGTGTCAGTGTGTCATTGTTTTGGGCCCCCAAGTGTCAGTGTGTCATTGTTCTGGGATCCCCAAGTGTCAGTGTGTCATTGTTCTGGATCCCCAGGTGTCAGTGTGTCATTGTTCTGGACCCCAAGTGTCAGTGTGTCATTGTTCTGGATCCCCAAGTGTCAGTGTGTCATTGTTCTGGGATCCCCAAGTGTCAGTGTGTCATTGTTCTGGGACGCCCAAGTGTCAGTGTGTCATTGTTCTGGATCCCCAGGTGTCAGTGTGTCATTGTTTTGGGCCCCCAAGTGTCAGTGTGTCATTGTTCTGGACCCCCAAGTGTCAGTGTGTCATTGTTCTGGGACCCCCAAGTGTCAGTGTGTCATTGTTCTGGATCCCCAGGTGTCAGTGTGTCATTGTTCTGGACCCCAAGTGTCAGTGTGTCATTGTTCTGGATCCCCATGTGTCAGTGTGTCATTGTTCTGGACCCCAAGTGTCAGTGTGTCATTGTTCTGGATCCCCAAGTGTCAGTGTGTCATTGTTCTGGGTCCAAGTGTCAGTGTGTCATTGTTCTGGGACCCCAAGTGTCAGTGTGTCATTGTTCTGGATCCCCAAGTGTCAGGGTGTCATTGTTCTGGGTCCAAGTGTCAGTGTGTCATTGTTCTGAGACCCCCCAGTGTCAGTGTGTCATTGTTCTGGGATCCCCAAGTGTCAGTGTGTCATTGTTCTGGGTCCAAGTGTCAGTGTGTCATTGTTCTGAGACCCCCAAGTGTCAGTGTGTCATTGTTCTGGATCCCCAAGTGTCAGTGTGTCATTGTTCTGGGACCCCCAAGTGTCAGTGTGTCATTGTTCTGGACCCCTAAGTGTCAGTGTGTCATTGTTCTGGGACCCCAAGTGTCAGTGTGTCATTGTTCTGAGACCCCCAAGTGTCAGTGTGTCATTGTTCTGGGACCCCAAGTGTCAGTGTGTCATTGTTCTGGGATCCCCAAGTGTCAGTGTGTCATTGTTCTGGGACCCCCAAGTGTCAGTGTGTCATTGTTCTGGATCCCCAGGTGTCAGTGTGTCATTGTTTTGGGCCCCCAAGTGTCAGTGTGTCATTGTTCTGGGATCCCCAAGTGTCAGTGTGTCATTGTTCTGGATCCCCAGGTGTCAGTGTGTCATTGTTCTGGACCCCAAGTGTCAGTGTGTCATTGTTCTGGATCCCCAAGTGTCAGTGTGTCATTGTTCTGGGATCCCCAAGTGTCAGTGTGTCATTGTTCTGGGACGCCCAAGTGTCAGTGTGTCATTGTTCTGGATCCCCAGGTGTCAGTGTGTCATTGTTTTGGGCCCCCAAGTGTCAGTGTGTCATTGTTCTGGACCCCCAAGTGTCAGTGTGTCATTGTTCTGGGACCCCCAAGTGTCAGTGTGTCATTGTTCTGGATCCCCAGGTGTCAGTGTGTCATTGTTCTGGACCCCAAGTGTCAGTGTGTCATTGTTCTGGACCCCCAAGTGTCAGTGTGTCATTGTTCTGGATCCCCAAGTGTCAGTGTGTCATTGTTCTGGATCCCCAAGTGTCAGTGTGTCATTGTTCTGGATCCCCAAGTGTCAGTGTGTCATTGTTCTGAGACCCCCAAGTGTCAGTGTGTCATTGTTCTGGACCCCCAAGTGTCAGTGTGTCATTGTTCTGGATCCCCAAGTGTCAGTGTGTCATTGTTCTGGATCCCCAAGTGTCAGTGTGTCATTGTTCTGGATCCCCAAGTGTCAGTGTGTCATTGTTCTGAGACCCCCAAGTGTCAGTGTGTCATTGTTCTGGGACCCCCAAGTGTCAGTGTGTCATTGTTCTGGATCCCCAGGTGTCAGTGTGTCATTGTTCTGGACCCCAAGTGTCAGTGTGTCATTGTTCTGGACCCCCAAGTGTCAGTGTGTCATTGTTCTGGATCCCCAAGTGTCAGTGTGTCATTGTTCTGGATCCCCAAGTGTCAGTGTGTCATTGTTCTGGATCCCCAAGTGTCAGTGTGTCATTGTTCTGAGACCCCCAAGTGTCAGTGTGTCATTGTTCTGGACCCCCAAGTGTCAGTGTGTCATTGTTCTGGATCCCCAAGTGTCAGTGTGTCATTGTTCTGGGACCCCAAGTGTCAGTGTGTCATTGTTCTGGGATCCCCAAGTGTCAGCGTGTCATTGTTCTGAGACCCCCAAGTGTCAGTGTGTCATTGTTCTGGATCCCCAAGTGTCAGTGTGTCATTGTTCTGGGACCCCAAGTGTCAGTGTGTCATTGTTCTGGGACCCCAAGTGTCAGTGTGTCATTGTTCTGGGACCCCCAAGTGTCAGTGTGTCATTGTTCTGGGACCCCAAGTGTCAGTGTGTCATTGTTCTGAGACCTCCAAGTGTCAGTGTGTCATTGTTCTGGGGGACCCCAAGTGTCAGTGTGTCATTGTTCTGGACCCCCAAGTGTCAGTGTGTCATTGTTCTGGATCCCCAAGTGTCAGGGTGTCATTGTTCTGGGTCCAAGTGTCAGTGTGTCATTGTTCTGGGACCCCCAAGTATCAGTGTGTCATTGTTCTGGACCCCCAAGTGTCAGTGTGTTATTGTTCTGGATCCCCAAGTATCAGTGTGTCATTGTTCTGGACCCCCAAGTGTCAGTGTGTCATTGTTCTGGGACCCCCAAGTGTCAGTGTGTCATTGTTCTGGATACCCAAGTGTCAGTGTGTCATTGTTCTGGACCCCCAAGTGTCAGTGTGTCATTGTTCTGGGACCCCCAAGTATCAGTGTGTCATTGTTCTGGACCCCCAAGTGTCAGTGTGTCATTGTTCTGGACCCCCAAGTATCAGTGTGTCATTGTTCTGGACCCCCAAGTGTCAGTGTGTCATTGTTCTGGGACCCCCAAGTGTCAGTGTGTCATTGTTCTGGGACCCCCAAGTATCAGTGTGTCATTATTCTGGACCCCCAAGTGTCAGTGTGTCATTGTTCTGGATCCCCAAGTATCAGTGTGTCATTGTTCTGGGACCCCCAAGTGTCAGTGTGTCATTGTTCTGGACCCCTAAGTGTCAGTGTGTCATTGTTCTGGGACCCCCAAGTATCAGTGTGTCATTATTCTGGACCCCCAAGTGTCAGTGTGTCATTGTTCTGGATCCCCAAGTATCAGTGTGTCATTGTTCTGGACCCCCAAGTGTCAGTGTGTCATTGTTCTGGATCCCCCAAGTGTCAGTGTGTCATTGTTCTGGACCCCTAAGTGTCAGTGTGTCATTGTTCTGGGACCCCCAAGTATCAGTGTGTCATTGTTCTGGACCCCCAAGTGTCAGTGTGTCATTGTTCTGGATCCCCAAGTATCAGTGTGTCATTGTTCTGGACCCCCAAGTGTCAGTGTGTCATTGTTCTGAGACCCCCAAGTGTCAGTGTGTCATTGTTCTGAGACCTCCAAGTGTCAGTGTGTCATTGTTCTGGACCCCCAAGTGTCAGTGTGTCATTGTTCTGGATCCCCAAGTGTCAGGGTGTCATTGTTCTGGGTCCAAGTGTCAGTGTGTCATTGTTCTGGGACCCCCAAGTATCAGTGTGTCATTGTTCTGGACCCCCAAGTGTCAGTGTGTCATTGTTCTGGACCCCCAAGTATCAGTGTGTCATTGTTCTGGACCCCCAAGTGTCAGTGTGTTATTGTTCTGGATCCCCAAGTATCAGTGTGTCATTGTTCTGGACCCCCAAGTGTCAGTGTGTCATTGTTCTGGATCCCCAAGTATCAGTGTGTCATTGTTCTGGACCCCCAAGTGTCAGTGTGTTATTGTTCTGGATCCCCAAGTATCAGTGTGTCATTGTTCTGGACCCCCAAGTGTCAGTGTGTCATTGTTCTGGGACCCCCAAGTGTCAGTGTGTCATTGTTCTGGACCCCCAAGTGTCAGTGTGTCATTGTTCTGGACCCCCAAGTATCAGTGTGTCATTGTTCTGGATCCCCAAGTATCAGTGTGTCATTGTTCTGGACCCCCAAGTGTCAGTGTGTCATTGTTCTGGGACCCCCAAGTGTCAGTGTGTCATTGTTCTGGGACCCCCAAGTATCAGTGTGTCATTATTCTGGACCCCCAAGTGTCAGTGTGTCATTGTTCTGGATCCCCAAGTATCAGTGTGTCATTGTTCTGGACCCCCAAGTGTCAGTGTGTCATTGTTCTGGGACCCCCAAGTGTCAGTGTGTCATTGTTCTGGGACCCCCAAGTGTCAGTGTGTCATTGTTCTGGACCCCTAAGTGTCAGTGTGTCATTGTTCTGGGACCCCCAAGTATCAGTGTGTCATTATTCTGGACCCCCAAGTGTCAGTGTGTCATTGTTCTGGATCCCCAAGTATCAGTGTGTCATTGTTCTGGACCCCCAAGTGTCAGTGTGTCATTGTTCTGGGACCCCCAAGTGTCAGTGTGTCATTGTTCTGGGACCCCCAAGTGTCAGTGTGTCATTGTTCTGGACCCCTAAGTGTCAGTGTGTCATTGTTCTGGGACCCCCAAGTATCAGTGTGTCATTATTCTGGACCCCCAAGTGTCAGTGTGTCATTGTTCTGGATCCCCAAGTGTCAGTGTGTCATTGTTCTAGATCCCCCAAGTGTCAGTGTGTCATTGTTCTGGATCCCCAAGTGTCAGTGTGTCATTGTTCTGGGACCCCTAAGTGTCAGTGTGTCATTGTTCTGGGACCCCCAAGTGTCAGTGTGTCATTGTTCTGGGACCCCCAAGTGTCAGTGTGTCATTGTTCTGGGATCCCCAAGTATCAGTGTGTCATTGTTCTGGGACCCCCAATTGTCAGTGTGTCATTGTTCTGGACCCCAAGTGTCAGTGTGTCATTGTTCTGGACCCCCAAGTGTCAGTGTGTCATTGTTCTGGGACCCCCAAGTGTCAGTGTGTCATTGTTCTGAGACCCCCAAGTGTCAGTGTGTCATTGTTCTGAGACCCCCAAGTGTCAGTGTGTCATTGTTCTGGACCCCCAAGTGTCAGTGTGTCACTGTTCTGGGATCCCCAAGTGTCAGTGTGTCATTGTTCTGGACCCCCAAGTGTCAGTGTGTCATTGTTCTGGACCCCCAAGTGTCAGTGTGTCATTGTTCTGGGACCCCCAAGTGTCAGTGTGTCATTGTTCTGGGACCCCCAAGTGTCAGTGTGTCATTGTTCTGGATCCCCAAGTGTCAGTGTGTCATTGTTCTGGGACCCCCAAGTGTCAGTGTGTCATTGTTCTGAGACCCCCAAGTGTCAGTGTGTCATTGTTCTGGACCCCCAAGTGTCAGTGTGTCATTGTTCTGGACCCCTAAGTGTCAGTGTGTCATTGTTCTGGGACCCCCAAGTGTCAGTGTGTCATTGTTCTGAGACCCCCAAGTGTCAGGGTGTCATTGTATTGGGACCCCCATGTGTCAGTCAGGCAGTGATATTTGCTCTCCATTTTCAGGTGATGTTGGAGGAGAAGGACGGACGTAGACAGATGTGGTCTCAGATTATGTCGTCACTGATAGCAGACACTGTGCCCCTCCTAAGTGTCCCGGATTCAGCGGGACTGTCCCGGGATTTCCACCAAGTCCGGGTGTCCCGCATATCCAGACTGTGTCCCGGAGCCCAGTGACAGAATATTCGCTCCACTAACTTACCTCTAAGGAGGGTTGTCCTCTCCGGGTCATAGTCCAGCTACATCGCAGGGTGGCAGCGACCACCTACCTATTGACACCCCCCCCCCCACATGTACTGCTGGATAGAAGCACTTACAGCCTGAGGACCCCCTTCCAGGATCACTTCTACACCTTTCTATGACCTGTGCACAGTACACGGGGAGGAAGTGTGATCTGTCATACTGTACGTGTTTGGTGTATGCTGCGGATAGGCTCAGACAATATTAAGCCACACCCAATATTGATGGTAATTTAGCCACACCCACTTTTTGTCCTTGGGCTTCCCTTTTTTCAGGGTTTCAAGATGTTCCCTCCTATACTATACAATGTGATTGGATGTCATGTGTGCTGGTACCTACCATAACCTCCAGAGGGCGCCGGCAGACGCTGTGACTCCACGCCATGTGACGGTATGATGACAGACGAGACCCCCCACCAGGTTAGTGATAGATGTGGCAGCGTGAAAGCGTTAGTGATGAAGTACAGCACTTCGAAATGTCAGAGGTTCAGCTCACAGACATGAGGGACTACAGGTCCCAGAATTCCTGGCTGCACATTCACACAAATCAACCAATCATAGAGCAGAAGGTGGCTCCCCTGTTCCCCCGCTGGCCAGATGGAAAGGGTCTCTGGAGGGTTCCACAGCCGAGGATCTGCACAAGGCTCTCAGCCAACCAGCCAAAGTAGAATTATACAAAGCAATCACACCCGAGGACCACTATGCCCCTCCCCCACTAGACACCCGCGCTGCACCTACCTCTCCACCTAGAAGCCAATCTTATTCTCCCTGGACTGCACCTACAACTCCACCTCCGAGCAACTATCCTCCCTGTGCCTACAACTCCACCTCCGAGCAACTATCCTCCCTGTGCCTACAACTCCACCTAGAAGCCACTCTCCTCCTCCCTGGACTGCACCTACAACTCCACCTCCGAGCAACTCTCCTCCCTGTGCCTACAACTCCACCTAGAAGCCACTCTCCTCCTCCCTGGACTGCACCTACAACTCCACCTCCGAGCAACTCTCCTCCCTGTGCCTACAACTCCACCTCCGAGCAACTATCCTCCCTGCACCTACAATTCTGCCTCCGAGCAACTATCCTCCCTGCGCCTACAACTCCGCCTCCGAGCAACTATCCTCCCTGCGCCTACAACTCCGCCTCCGAGCAACTATCCTCCCTGCGCCTACAACTCCGCCTCCGAGCAACTATCCTCCCTGCGCCTACAACTCCGCCTCCGAGCAACTATCCTCCCTGCACCTACAACTCTGCCTCTGAGCAACTCTCCTTCCTGCACCTACAACTCAGCCTCCGAGCAACTATCCTCCCTGCGCCTACAACTCCGCCTCCGAGCAACTATCCTCCCTGCGCCTACAACTCCGCCTCCGAGCAACTATCCTCCCTGCGCCTACAACTCCGCCTCCGAGCAACTATCCTCCCTGCACCTACAACTCTGCCTCTGAGCAACTCTCCTTCCTGCACCTACAACTCAGCCTCCGAGCAACTCTCCTCCCTGCGCCTACAACTCCGCCTAGAAGCCACTCTCCTCCTCCCTGGACTGCACCTACAACTCCACCTCTAAACAACTCTCCTTCCTGCGCCTACAACTCCGCCTCCGAGCAACTCTCCCCCCCTGCGCCTACAACTCCGCCTCTGAGCAACTCTCCCCCCCCTGCGCCTACAACTCCGCCTCCGAGCAACTCTTCTCCCTGCGCCTACAATTCCGCCTCCGAGCAACTCTCCTCCCTGCGCCTACAACTCCCCCTCTGAGCAGCTCTCCTCCCTGCACCCACAACTCCGCCTCTGAGCAGCTCTCCTCCCTGTGCCTACAACTCCACCTCCGAGCAACTTTCCTCCCTGCACCTACAATTCTGCCTCCGAGCAACTATCCTCCCTGCGCCTACAACTCCGCCTCCGAGCAACTATCCTCCCTGCGCCTACAACTCCGCCTCCGAGCAACTATCCTCCCTGCGCCTACAACTCCGCCTCCGAGCAACTCTCCTCCCTGCGTCTACAACTCCGCCTCCGAGCAACTCTCCTCCCTGCGTCTACAACTCCCCCTCCGAGGAACTCTTCTCCCTGCGCCTACAACTCTGCCTCCGAGCAACTCTCCTTCCTGCGCCTACAACTCTGCCTCCGAGCAACTCTCCTTCCTGCGCCTACAACTCCACCTCCGAGCAACTATCCTCCCTGCGCCTACAACTCCACCTCCGAGCAACTATCCTCCCTGCGCCTACAACTCCACCTCCGAGCAACTATCCTCCCTTTGCCTACAACTCCACCTCCGAGCAACTCTCCTCCCTGCACCTACAACTCTGCCTCTGAGCAACTCTCCTTCCTGCACCTACAACTCAGCCTCCGAGCAACTCTCCTCCCTGCGCCTACAACTCCGCCTAGAAGCCACTCTCCTCCTCCCTGGACTGCACCTACAACTCCACCTCTAAACAACTCTCCTTCCTGCGCCTACAACTCCGCCTCCGAGCAACTCTCCTTCCTGCGCCTACAACTCCGCCTCTGAGCAACTCTCCCCCCCTGCGCCTACAACTCCGCCTCGAGCAACTCTCCTCCCTGCGCCTACAACTCCGCCTCTGAGCAACTCTTCCCCCCCTGCGCCTACAACTCCGCCTCCGAGCAACTCTCCTCCCTGCGCCTACAACTCCCCCTCTGAGCAGCTCTCCTCCCTGCACCTACAACTCCGCCTCTGAGCAGCTCTCCTCCCTGCGCCTGCAACTCCGCCTCCGAGCAACTCTCCTCCCTGCACCTACAACTCCACCTCCGAGCAACTCTCCTCCCTGCGCCTACAACCCCGCCTCCGAGCAACTCTACTCCGTCTCCAACTCCGCCTCTGAGCAACTCTCCTCCCTGCACCTACAACTCCCCCTCTGAGTAGCTCTCTCTCTCCCTGCACTTCAAACGCTCTTCAGATAAAGCTCCTCCCTACACATACAACTCCACCTCTAAACAACTCTCCTCCCTACACCTACAACTCCACCTCTGAGCAATCTCCCTACACCTACAACTCCACCTCTGAGCAATCTCCCTACACATACAACTCCACCTCTGAGCAATCTCCCTACACCTACAACTCCGCCTCTGAGCAATCTCCCTACACCTACAACTCCACCTCTGAGCAACTCTCCTCTCTGCACCTACAGCTTCCTCTCAAGATAACGCTCCTCCCTACACATACAACTCCGCCTCTAAACAACTCTACTCCCTGCACTCTATCTCTGAGCAACTCTTCTCCCATACTACTTCATTTGCTGTAATTCTGGTGGGTGTCTTCTCAACATGCCATTCAGCCCTAACAGGCAATTTAACACCCCTTACAGCCCTTCCCCCTCAGACCCCTTTCCGCTCGTCATCTTTCCTGTATAATGAAAAGCAGAGCGGACAGAAGAAAGCAGATTAGCAGGAAGGCTTGGACACTGTACCTTGGGCTCTACCTTTATCCCCAGAACCTGAGGGGGAAACCGGGAGAACACACAGTTAGGAGGACACATGAAGATGGAGTGAAAATGTCCACATAGATAATATACAGCTCTGCACCAATGGCCAGCAGTGACATGGCTACACAGGGCCCCAGCACAGACAATCCTAAAGATAGTGGAGGACTCCAACATGACGGAGCACAGACCTTACACCAAGAAGCCTGGGCTTGGCTAGAGCCCCTTCTATGAGGGAGAAGGGAATTCTGGGAAAGTTGAGGGTCACAGGCTTCTTGAACTGGGGGAGCAGGGAATTCAGGGAAGGTTGGGGCTTGGCAGCTTTTGTATGGGGCAGCAGAGAATTCAGGGAAGGTTAAGAAGGGGTTCTTTTACAGGGGAGCAGAAAATGCAGGGAATGCTGTTTTTTGTATTTTGTGTATGGAGTACCAGGGGCTGGGGCCAATGTTGGGAAGGTTGAGGTTCTTCTCTATAGAGTATCAGGGACTGGGGCCTAATAATGGAAAGGCTGGAGTTCTCTTTAGGGGCTGGGGCCAATGCTGGAAAGCTTGGTTTCTATTCTATAGAGTAGCAGGGGCTGTGGCCAACGTTGGGAAGGTTGTGGGTTCTCCTCCATAGAGTAGCAGGGGCTGTGGCCAACGTTGGGAAGGTTGTGGGTTCTCCTCCATAGAGTAGCAGGGGCTGTGGCCAACGTTGGGAAGGTTGTGGGTTCTCCTCCATAGAGTACCAGGGGCTGTAGCCAATGTTGGGAAGGTTGGGGTTTTCTTCTATAGAGTACCAGGGGCTGGGGCCTAATAATGGGAAGGCTGGGATTCTCTTTAGCAGCTGGGGCCAATGCTGGAAAGGTTGGTTTCTCTTCTATAGAGTACCATTGACTGAGGCCAATGTTGGGAAGGCTTGGGTAGTCTTCTTTAAAGTATGGGAGACTGGGTCCAATGCTGGGAAGGCTGGGGCTCTCTTCTACAGAGTACCAGGGGCTGGGACCAATGGTGGGAAGGCTGGGGCTCTCTTCTATAGAGAGGATGGGGCCAATGCTGGGAAGGTTGGGGTTCTTTTATAAAGAGTACCAGGAGCTAAGGCCTAATAACAAGAAGGCTACAGTTCTCTTTAGGGGCTGAGGCCAATGTTGGGAAGGTTGGGGGTTCTCCTCTATCGAGTACCAGGGGCTGGGGCCTAATAATGGGAGAGCTAGAGTTGGATGGGGGGTCTCCATATCAGGAAGTAAGTGCTCAGGGGCCCTCACCTTGGTGTGGAAGTAAAGGAAGACATTGCGTAGGATGTCGGACTCGATTCGTGGCAGTACAAGCTCTGTGGGGGCGTAGACCGCCACATATCCATAGCACAGGATCAGAGCGCTCTTTATCTTCTCCAGCTCCCCGTCTGCCCGATCCTGAAACACACAAGATAGAACTCAGTGGATTGGTCCTCAGTTGTCTGACTCCACCCCTCTACTCCACCAGCAGGACCGTTCAGGCAAAACCTAAAAAGCATCATGGAGAACTAGAGCATCATGGGAGATGAGCCGTGTGTGCTGGGGTAATTGGAGAAAGGAGCCGCTCAGGTGTATCAGTCCAACCTGGTGCTGGTGAGACCCGTCATCCGGATAAATGCAAAGGAAGTAGTGGAACCGCACTCAGGTAGATGAAAGCAATGGAAATACTTTTATTCTTCAAATCATAAGTAGACAGGCAGTGCAAGGAACAGGTAATCCAAGGTTAACGCGTTTCACGGCACATACAGCCGCTTACTCATAACCGGTTACCTGAGTGCGGTTCCACTACTTCCCGTATGTGCTGGGGCACATCAGGGAGGAGAGGCAGCAACTCAACGAGAAATTTGAATTTAAGCTTGGCAGTCAGACACAGATGAACGGGGACACAGGGGACAAGAGACAAGAGGGACACAGGGGACAAGAGACAAGAGGGACACAAAACAAGAGGGACACAGGGAAAACGAGACAAGAGGGACACAGGGGACACGAGACAAGAGGGAAACAGGGGACAAGAGACAAGAGGGACACAGGGCACACAAGACAGAGGGACATGAGACAGAGGGACACGAGACAAGAGGGACACATGGGACACGAGACAAGAGGGACACAGGAGGTTATAATCGTCCCCACTGACACCAATGCTGGGGGTTATAATCGTCCCCACTGACACCAATGCTGGGGGTTATAATCGTCCCCACTGACACCAATGCTGGGGGTTATAATCGTCCCCACTGACACCAATGCTGGGGGTTATAATCGTCCCCACTGACACCCGCGATGTTGGGGCCCCTGGCATGGAAAGGACATCCTGAGTGGACACCTGTGAGTTGTCAGTGATCCCCCCCCCTCCCCCGCACATCGCAAGGTGAGCCGGTGACCACAATCCAAAGACACGTTCCAGTTCCTGTACAGATCCGCCGCCCCCGCTGACCCCTCCCCCCTGGAAAACACAAACAAATCCTTCCAGAGGGAACACAATACTCTGCTGAAACCATGAGCAGGAAGCGTATTGGCCAATCCCTGGGAGAGGAAATGGCAGCCATCTTTTCCACCCCCTAACATGGAAGATCTGCTATGTCCATTAGAGTCGGGTCTGAAGATTGAATTAACATTCCCGGCATGGAGCGTCACCGGGATGGCGGGGGATGGGGGGGGGGGGAGGAGGCCAGCGTGTAAACAACCCGGAGCCGACAAAAATACGGATCAACCGAGGAATGGATCCGAAATCCCTGAGTACAACCATGGCGGCCAATCAGAGACAAGATCCCAGATCTGTGTACCTACAGGAAGGATGGAAGATCCCTCCCCAGATCTGTGTACCTACAGGAAGGATGGAAGATCCCTCCCCAGATCTGTGTACCTACAGGAAGGATGGAAGATCCCTCCCCAGATCTGTGTACCTACAGGAAGGAGGGAAGATCCTCCCCAGATCTGTGTACCTACAGGAAGGATGGAAGATCCCTCACCAGATCTGTGTACCTACAGGAAGGATGGAAGATCCCTCCCCAGATCTGTGTACCTACAGGAGGGATGGAAGATCCCTCCCCAGATCTGTGTACCTACAGGAAGGATGGAAGATCCCTCACCAGATCTGTGTACCTACAGGAAGGATGGAAGATCCCTCCCCAGATCTGTGTACCTACAGGAAGGATGGAAGATCCCTCACCAGATCTGTGTACCTACAGGAAGGATGGAAGATCCCTCCCCAGATCTGTGTACCTACAGGAAGGAGGGAAGATCCTCCCCAGATCTGTGTACCTACAGGAAGGATGGAAGATCCCTCACCAGATCTGTGTACCTACAGGAAGGATGGAAGATCCCTCACCAGATCTGTGTACCTACAGGAAGGATGGAAGATCCCTCACCAGATCTGTGTACCTACAGGAAGGATGGAAGATCCCTCCCCAGATCTGTGTACCTACAGGGAGGATGGAAGATCCCTCCCCAGATCTGTGTACCTACAGGGAGGATGGTAGATCCCTCCCCAGATCTGTGTACCTACAGGAAGGATGGAAGATCCCTCCCCAGATCTGTGTACCTACAGGATGGAAGATCCCTACCTACAGGAAGGATGGAAGATCCCTCCCCGGATCTGTGTACCTACAGGAAGGATGGAAGATCCCTCACCGGATCTGTGTACCTACAGGAAGGATGGAAGATCCCTCCCCAGATCTGTGTACCTACAGGAAGGATGGAAGATCCCTCACCAGATCTGTGTACCTACAGGAAGGATGGAAGATCCCTCACCGGATCTGTGTACCTACAGGAAGGATGGAAGATCCCTCCCCAGATCTGTGTACCTACAGGAAGGATGGAAGATCCCTCACCAGATCTGTGTACCTACAGGAAGGATGGAAGATCCCTCCCCAGATCTGTGTACCTACAGGGAGGATGGAAGATCCCTCCCCAGATCTGTGTACCTACAGGGAGGATGGTAGATCCCTCCCCAGATCTGTGTACCTACAGGAAGGATGGAAGATCCCTCCCCAGATCTGTGTACCTACAGGATGGAAGATCCCTACCTACAGGAAGGATGGAAGATCCCTCCCCGGATCTGTGTACCTACAGGAAGGATGGAAGATCCCTCACCGGATCTGTGTACCTACAGGGAGGATGGAAGATCCCTCCCCAGATCTGTGTACCTACAGGAAGGATGGAAGATCCCTCCCCAGATCTGTGTACCTACAGGGAGGATGGAAGATCCCTCACCATGTCTGTGTACTTACAGGGAGGATGGAAGATCCCTCACCGGATCTGTGTACCTACAGGAAGGATGGAAGATCCCTCCCCAGATCTGTGTACCTACAGGGAGGATGGAAGATCCCTCCCCAGATCTGTGTACCTACAGGAAGGATGGAAGATCCCTCCCCAGATCTGTGTACCTACAGGGAGGATGGAAGATCCCTCACCGGATCTGTGTACCTACAGGGAGGATGGAAGATCCCTCCCCAGATCTGTGTACCTACAGGAAGGATGGAAGATCCCTCACCGGATCTGTGTACCTACAGGGAGGATGGAAGATCCCTCCCCAGATCTGTGTACCTACAGGAAGGATGGAAGATCCCTCCCCAGATCTGTGTACCTACAGGGAGGATGGAAGATCCTCCTCAGATCTGTGTACTTACAGGGAGGATGGAAGATCCCTCCCCAGATCTGTGTACCTACAGGGAGGATGGAAGATCCCTCCCCAGATCTGTGTACCTACAGGAAGGATGGAAGATCCCTCCCCAGATCTGTGTACCTACAGGAAGGATGGAAGATCCCTCACCATGTCTGTGTACTTACAGGGAGGATGAAAGATCCCTCCCCAGATCTGTGTACCTACAGGGAGGATGGAAGATCCTCCTCAGATCTGTGTACCTACAGGGAGGATGGAAGATCCCTCACCAGATCTGTGTACCTACAGGAAGGATGGAAGATCCCTCCCCAGATCTGTGTACCTACAGGGAGGAAGGATGGAAGATCCCTCCCCAGATCTGTGTAACTACAGGAAGGATGGAAGATCCCTCACCAGATCTGTGTACCTACAGGAAGGATGGAAGATCCCTCCCCAGATCTGTGTACCTACAGGAAGGATGGAAGATCCCTCCCCAGATCTGTGTACCTACAGGAAGGATGGAAGATCCCTCCCCATGTCTCCAGTTCCACCAGAATCCTCCTCACCTGTCCACCATACATCCTTCCCTCAATGTGCCATGCAGCCTCCTCACCTGGGCACCCTACATCCCCCTCACCTGGGCACCCTACATCCCCCTCACCTGGGCACCCTACATCCCCCTCACCTGGGCACCCTACATCCTCCTCACCTGGGCACCCTACATCCCCCTCACCTGGGCACCGTACATCCCTCTCACCTGGGCACCCTACATCCCTCTCACCTGGGCACCCTACATCCTCCTCACCTGGGCACCCTACATTCCCCTCACCTGGGCACCCTACATTCCCCTCACCTGGGCACCCTACATCCTCCTCACCTGGACACCCTGCATCCCCCTCACCTGGACACCCTACATCCCCCTCACCTGGGAACCCTACATCCCCCTCACCTGGGCACCCTACATCCTCCTCACCTGGGCACCCTACATCCTCCTCACCTGGGCACCCTACATTCCCCTCACCTGGGCACCCTACATTCTCCTCACCTGGGCACCGCACATCCCCCTCACCTGGGCACCCTACATCCTCCTCACCTGGGCACCCTACATCCCCCTCACCTGGGCACCCTACATCCCCCTCACCTGGGCACCCTACATCCTCCTCACCTGGGCACCGTACATCCTCCTCACCTGGGCACCCTACATTCCCCTCACCTGGGCACCCTACATTCCCCTCACCTGGGCACCCTACATCCTCCTCACCTGGACACCCTGCATCCCCCTCACCTGGACACCCTACATCCCCCTCACCTGGGAACCCTACATCCCCCTCACCTGGGCACCCTACATCCCCCTCACCTGGGCACCCTACATCCTCCTCACCTGGGCACCGCACATCCTCCTCACCTGGGCACCCTACATCCTCCTCACCTGGGCACCCTACATCCTCCTCACCTGGGCACCCTACATTCCCCTCACCTGGACACCCTGCATCCCCCTCACCTGGACACCCTACATCCCCCTCACCTGGGAACCCTACATCCCCCTCACCTGGGAACCCTACATCCCCCTCACCTGGGCACCCTACATCCCCCTCACCTGGGCACCCTACATCCTCCTCACCTGGGCACCGCACATCCTCCTCACCTGGGCACCCTACATCCTCCTCACCTGGGCACCCTACATTCCCCTCACCTGGGCACCCTACATCCCCCTCACCTGGGCACCCTACATCCTCCTCACCTGGGCACCCTACACCCCCCTCACCTGGGCACCCTACATCCCCCTCACCTGGGCACCCTACATCCCCCTCACCTGGGCACCCTACATCCTCCTCACCTGGGCACCCTACATCCTCCTCACCTGGACACGGTACATCCTCCTCACCTGGGCACCCTACATTCCCCTCACCTGGGCACCCTACATCCCCCTCACCTGGGCACCCTACATCCTCCTCACCTGGGCACCCTACATCCTCCTCACCTGGGCACCCTACATCCCCCTCACCTGGGAACCCTGCATCCCCCTCACCTGGGCACCCTACATCCTCCTCACCTGGACACCCTACATCCTCCTCACCTGGACACCCTACATCCCCCTCACCTGGGAACCCTACATCCCCCTCACCTGGGCACCCTACATCCCCCTCACCTGGGCACCCTACATCCTCCTCACCTGGGCACCCTACATCCTCCTCACCTGGGCACCCTGCATCCCCTTCACCTGGGAACCCTACATCCTCCTCACCTGGGCACCCTACATCCCCCTCACCTGGGCACCCTACATCCTCCTCACCTGGGCACCCTGCATCCCCCTCACCTGGGCACCCTACATCCTCCTCACCTGGGCACCCTGCATCCCCCTCACCTGGGCACCCTACATCCTCCTCACCTGGGCACCCTACATCCCCCTCACCTGGGCACCCTACATCCTCCTCACCTGGGCACCCTACATCCCCCTCACCTGGGCACCCTACATCCTCCTCACCTGGGCACCCTGCATCCCCCTCACCTGGGCACCCTACATCCTCCTCACCTGGGCACCCTACATCCTCCTCACCTGGGCACCCTGCATCCCCCTCACCTGGGCACCCTACATCCTCCTCACCTGGGCACCCTACATCCCCCTCACCTGGGCACCCTACATCCTCCTCACCTGGGCACCCTACATCCCCCTCACCTGGGCACCCTACATCCTCCTCACCTGGGAACCCTACATCCTCCTCACCTGTGACCCCTCTGTATATTACAGTCATATGCAGGGGCGGGGCGTGGCAGGAATGGAGGGAGACATTTCTATATATTAACATTGTGGATGTCGATCCCAAAAGACCGGCGGACCAATCAGAACACCCAGAACACACCCACCCCCGGGGTCACATGACCGTACCTTGAACAGATTGAAGAAATTCACATTCTTCTTCATGATATCCGATTTCAGGAACTCCGACAACTTCTCCAAGGTGTCATCCAGGTGATGGGCGGAGCAAATCCCAAACGCAGCCGCCAGACCCTGAGAGAAAGGAGGACATGTGGGAGGGGCTGAGACACAAACTACAGGGGGAAATCTCCCCATAGTGGGAGGGGCAGAGACACAAACTACAGGGGGAAATCTCCCCATTGTGGGAGGGGCAGAGACACAAACTACAGGGGGAAATCTCCCCATTGTGGGAGGGGCTGAGACACAAACTACAGGGGGAAATCTCCCCATTGTGGGAGGGGCAGAGACACAAACTACAGGGAGAAATCTCCCCATAGTGGGAGGGGCAGAGACACAAACTACTGCAGGAAATCTCTCCATTGTGGGAGGGGCAGACACAAACTACAGGGGGAAATCTCCCCATAGTGGGAGGGGCAGAGACACAAACTACAGGGGGAAATCTCCCCATAGTGGGAGGGGCAGAGACACAAACTACTGCAGGAAATCTCTCCATTGTGGGAGGGGCTGAGACACAAACTACAGGGGGAAATCTCCCCATTGTGGGAGGGGCAGAGACACAAACTACTGCAGGAAATCTCTCCATTGTGGGAGGGGCCGAGACACAAACTACAAGGGGAAGTCTCCCCATTGTGGGAGGGGCAGAGACACAAACTACAGGGGGAAATCTCTCCATTGTGGGAGGGGCAGACACAAACTACAGGGGGAAATCTCCCCATTGTGGGAGGGGCAGAGACACAAACTACAGGGGGAAATCTCCCCATAGTGGGAGGGGCAGACACAAACTACTGTGGGGAAATTACCATTGTGGGAGGGGCAGAGACATGAAAATACTGACCTATGGAAGGCTGATTAGGAGGTAAAGACATCTCTGTGGCCCTCAGTGGGAGGAGCATGCTCTTAGGGTAATAACTTCGTACCACTTACCCACCAATCAGGAAAGAGTTTAATAAAAGGAAACTTGTATTTATAAAGTGGAGTGGGAGGGGACAGGTCCTCTTTGGTCCTGCTTCGTGATTGGTTGAATGTCGGGGGATATTTACTGACACTGAACTTCTCCACAATGATCTAGAAGCAGCAATAATGATCGGTCCCCTTAATGGCGGACGCACTGACCTCGCGCTCGGACTCCTCCTGGTACTGGGCGTTGGCCAGCAGCTCCTGCAGCCCTTTCCTCACCAGCTCTCGGTTGCAGCATGCTCCCAGTGTCGTCCCAACACACTTATATAGGAAGTTCTGAGAAGAGAGTAGAAGACACAAGAAGTAATGGCGCCCCCTGCTGGTCCTGGCAGCTATATACTCAGCTATACTGTATATAGAGGGGCGGAGAGGAAGGACATTTCAGGGATTGGTGGATCCACTCTGGTAGACGAGTGAACCCCATTGGCTGGGTGTTTATGGCTCCGCCCATTTTATCTCACTCTCAGCCTTAGATTTTGTAATAATTAACTAATAATGAGAATGTGGCAGGAGAAGTGAGACTACCTCGTATGGCCTTAGAATCAAAGAGTGATCCAATCCTAGCAACCCAAGTGTGACCCCCCCCATCCCAGCATCCCAAGTGTGACCCCCCCCCAATCCTAGCATCCCAAGTGTGACCCCCCCCCCAATCCTAGCATCCCAAGTGTGACCCCCCCCCCCAAATCCTAGCATCCCATGTGTGACCCCCCCCAATCCTAGCATCCCATGTGTGACCCCCCCAATCCTAGCATCCCATGTGTGACCCCCCCCAATCCTAGCAACCCAAGTGTGACCCCCCCCAATCCTAGCAACCCAAGTGTGACCCCCCCCATCCCAGCATCCCAAGTGTGACCCCCCCCCCAATCCTAGCAACCCAAGTGTGACTCCCCCCCCATCCTAGCATCCCAAGTGTGACTCCCCCCCCCCAATCCTAGCAACCCAAGTGTGACCCCCCCCAATCCTAGCAACCCAAGTGTGACCCCCCCCATCCCAGCATCCCAAGTGTGACCCCCCCAATCCTAGCAGCCCAAGTGTGACCCCCCCCCAATCCTAGCAACCCAAGTGTGACTCCCCCCCCATCCTAGCATCCCAAGTGTGACCCCCCCCCCCCAATCCTAGCAACCCAAGTGTGACCCCCCCCAATCCTAGCATCCCAAGTGTGACCCCCTCCCTATCCTAGCATCCCAAGTGTGACCCCCCCCCCAATCCTAGCATCCCAAGTGTGAACCCCCCCCCCAATCCTAGCATCCCAAGTGTGACCCCCCCCCAATCTTAGCATCCCAAGTGTGACCCCACCCCAATCCTAGCATCCCAAGTGTGACTCCCCCCCAATCCTAGCATCCCAAGTGTGACCCCCCCCCAATCCTAGCATCCCAAGTGTGACCCCCCCCCCCCAATCCTAGCATCCCAAGTGTGACCCCACCCCAATCCTAGCATCCCAAGTGTGACTCCCCCCCAATCCTAGCATCCCAAGTGTGACCCCCCCCCCCCAATCTTAGCATCCCAAGTGTGACCCCCCCCAATCCTAGCATCCCAAGTGTGACTCCCCCCCCAATCCTAGCATCCCAAGTGTGACCCCCCCCCAATCCTAGCATCCCAAGTGTGACTCCCCCCCCAATCCTAGCATCCCAAGTGTGACCCCCCCCCCCGGATCCTAGCATCCCAAGTGTGAACCCCTCCCCAATCCTAGCATCCCAAGTGTGACCCCCCCAATCCTAGCATCCCAAGTGTGACCCCCCCCCCAATCCTAGCATCCCAAGTGTGACCCCCTCCCTATCCTAGCATCCCAAGTGTGACCCCCCCCCCCCAATCCTAGCATCCCAAGTGTGACCCCCCCCCAATCCTAGCAACCCAAGTGTGACCCCCCCCCCAATCCTAGCATCCCAAGTGTGACCCCCCCAATCCTAGCATCCCAAGTGTGACCCCCCCCAATCCTAGCATCCCAAGTGTGACCCCCTCCCTATCCTAGCATCCCAAGTGTGACCCCCCCAATCCTAGCATCCCAAGTGTGACCCCCCCCCAATCCTAGCATCCCAAGTGTGACCCCCCCCAATCCTAGCATCCCAAGTGTGACCCCCCCAATCCTAGCATCCCAAGTGTGACCCCCCCCCCAATCCTAGCATCCCAAGTGTGACTCCCCCCCCCCCAATCCTAGCATCCCAAGTGTGACCCCCCCCAATCCTAGCATCCCAAGTGTGAACCCCCCCAATCCTAGAATCCCAAGTGTGAACCCCCCCAATCCTAGCATCCCAAGTGTGACTCCCCCGCCCAATCCTAGCATCCCAAGTGTGACCCCCCCCCCAATCCTAGCATCCCAAGTGTGACCCCCCCCCCAATCCTAGCATCCCAAGTGTGAACCCCCCCAATCCTAGCATCCCAAGTGTGACCCCCCCAATCCTAGCATCCCAAGTGTGACTCCCCCCCCAATCCTAGCATCCCAAGTGTGACTCCCCCCCCAATCCTAGCATCCCAAGTGTGAAACCCCCCAATCCTAGCATCCCAAGTGTGACCCCCCCCCCAATCCTAGCATCCCAAGTGTGACCCCCCCCAATCCTAGCATCCCAAGTGTGACCCCCCCCCCCAATCCTAGCATCCCAAGTGTGACCCCCCCCAATCCTAGCATCCCAAGTGTGACCCCCCCCCAATCCTAGCATCCCAAGTGTGACCCCCCCCAATCCTAGCAACCCAAGTGTGACCCCCCCCAATCCTAGCATCCCAAGTGTGAACCCCCCCCTAATCCTAGCATCCCAAGTGTGAACCACCCATAATCCTAGCATCCCAAGTGTGAACCCCCCCAATCCTAGCATCCCAAGTGTGAACCCCCCCATAATCCTAGCATCCCAAGTGTGACCCCCCCCCAATCCTAGCATCCCAAGTGTGACCCCCCCAATCCTAGCATCCCAAGTGTGACCCCCCCCCAATCCTAGCATCCCAAGTGTGACCCCCCCAATCCTAGCATCCCAAGTGTGACCCCCCCCAATCCTAGCATCCCAAGTGTGACCCCCCCAATCCTAGCATCCCAAGTGTGAACCCCCCCAATCCTAGCATCCCAAGTGTGACCCCCCCAATCCTAGTATCCCAAGTGTGAACCCCCCCAATCCTAGCATCCCAAGTGTGACCCCCCCCCAATCCTAGCATCCCAAATATGACCCCCCCCCCCCCCTCAATCCTAGCATCCCAAATGTGACCCCCCCAATCCTAGCATCCCAAGTGTGACCTCCAACCCAATCCTAGCATTCCAAGTGTGACCCCCCCACTCCTAGCATCCCAAGTGTGACCCCCCCCAATCCTAGCATCCCAAGTGTGACCCCCCTAATCCTAGTATCCCAAGTGTGACTCCCCCCCAATCCTAGCATCCCAAGTGTGACCCCCCCAATCCTAGCATCCCAAGTGTGACCCCCCCCAATCCTAGCATCCCAAGTGTGACTCCCCCCCCAATCCTAGCATCCCAAGTGTGAACCCCCCCAATCCTAGCATCCCAAGTGTGACCCCCCCAATCCTAGCAACCCAAGTGTGACCCCCCCCAATCCTAGCATCCCAAGTGTGAACCCCCCCCTAATCCTAGCATCCCAAGTGTGAACCCCCCCCAATCCTAGCATCCCAAGTGTGAACCCCCCCAATCCTAGCATCCCAAGTGTGACCCCCCCCCCAATCCTAGCATCCCAAGTGTGACCCCCACCAATCCTAGCATCCCAAGTGTGACCCGCCCCCCCCCAATCCTAGCATCCCAAGTGTGAACACCCCCAATCCTAGCATCCCAAGTGTGACCTCCCCCCCAATCCTAGCATCCCAAGTGTGACCCCCCCAATCCTAGCATCCCAAGTGTGAACCCCCCCCCCCCAATCCTAGCATCCCAAGTGTGAACCCCCCCAATCCCAGCATCCCAACTGTGACCCCCCCCAATCCTAGCATCCCAAGTGTGACCCCCCCCCCCCAATCCTAGCATCCCAAGTGTGAACCCCCCAATCCTAGCATCCCAAGTGTGACCCCCCCAATCCTAGCATCCCAAGTGTGAACCCCCCCAATCCTAGCATCCCAAGTGTGAGCCCCCCCAACCCTAGCATCACAAGTGTGACTCCCCCCCCCCCAATCCTAGCATCCCAAGTGTGACTCCCCCCCCCAATCCTAGCATCCCAAATATGACCCCCCCCCCCTCAATCCTAGCATCCCAAATGTGACCCCCCCAATCCTAGCATCCCAAGTGTGACCTCCCCCCCAATCCTAGCATTCCAAGTGTGACCCCCCCACTCCTAGCATCCCAAGTGTGACCCCCCCCAATCCTAGCATCCCAAGTGTGACCCCCCCTAATCCTAGTATCCCAAGTGTGACTCCCCCCCAATCCTAGCATCCCAAGTGTGACCCCCCCCCCAATCCTAGCATCCCAAGTGTGACCCCCCCCCAATCCTAGCATCCCAAGTGTGACTCCCCCCCCAATGCTAGCATCCCAAGTGTGACCCCCCCCCCCCAATCCTAGCATCCCAAGTGTGACTCACCCCCAATCCTAGCATTCCAAGTGTGACTCCCCCCCCCCAATCCTAGCAACCCAAGTGTGACCCCCCCCCAATCCTAGCAACCCAAGTGTGACTCCATGCGGTGACCCCCCCCCAATCCAAGCAACCCAAATGTGACTCCATGCGGTGACCCCCCCCCCCCCCAATCCTAGCAACCCAAGTGTGACTCCATGCGGTGACCCCCCCTCCCCAATCCTAGCAACCCAAGCGAGACTCCATGCGGTGACCCTCCCACAGTCCTACCAACCCAAGTGTGACTCCATGCAGTAACCCCCCCCCCCAATCCTAGCAACCCAAGTGTGACTCCCCCCCAATCCTAGCATTCCAAGTGTTACCCCACCCCAATCCTAGCAACCCAAGTGTGACCCCCCCCCCAATCCTAGCAACCCAAGTGTGACTCCATGCGGTGACCCCCCCCCAATCCAAGCAACCCAAATGTGACTCCATGCGGTGACCCCCCCCCAATCCTAGCAACCCAAGTGTGACTCCATGCGGTGACCCCCCCTCCCCAATCCTAGCAACCCAAGCGAGACTCCATGCGGTGACCCTCCCACAGTCCTACCAACCCAAGTGTGACTCCATGCAGTAACCCCCCCCCAATCCTAGCAACCCAAGTGTGACTCCCCCCCAATCCTAGCATTCCAAGTGTGACTCCCCCCCAATCCTAGCATTCCAAGTGTGACCCCACCCCAATCCTAGCAACCCAAGTGTGACTCCATGCAGTGACCCCGCCTCCCCAATCCTAGCAACCCAAGCGTGACTCCATGCGTTGACCCTCACCCAGTCCTACCAACTTAAGTGTGACTCCATGCGGTGACCCTCCCCCCCCCCAATCCTAGCAACCCAAGTGTGACTCCATGCGGTGACCCCCCCCCCAATCCTAGCAACCCAAGTGTGACTCCATGCGGTGACCCCCCCCCCCCCCCAATCCTAGCAACCCAAGTGTGACTTTGTGATGGGAGTCACTTTGGTTGGGGGGCTGTGGAACCCAGCTTACCTTAGACAGGTTGGGAAATCCCTGTCTCCGCCCCCTAGGCTCCTCCTATGTGTAAGTCACCCTGTGTCTATTAGGGGCACAGGGTGACCAAGGAAATGATGGACTTCATGGACACAGAATATGGTTTGGATTACTCAGATGGGAGAGTAATAATTATCAACAATATATCTCAATAAATATTTCGATTTAATCCCACCTTACACTGTGAGACCTATAGACTGTTGTAGAGCGTTGCCATGAAGTCTGTGACTCCCAAATAATCAAAGCAATGCTTAGATGTGTATTCCATGTACTTCAATGTAGGAGACGGACAGACTGTCACTGGTGGTCTCTTCCTATTGTCTGTATAATGGGGTGTTTGTACTTCGGATAATGTGTCATTTTGTTTTAGCCTTGTTGCCGGCAGTCTGGTCTTCCAGTCTGGTTTAAGTGTGCTGAGTTAATTAGCATGTGAATGATAACCTTGTCTAGATGGGATTAGCCATGAGTCAGCTGTGCCTCGTTATCTAACCATTGTGTGATGTTTTGGGTAAATATTCGGCTCATTGTTCATGTAGTGACTGACATACTTCTCAAGTGTATAAAAGTCTGTTTCTTGTTCAATAAAGGAGTTAGTTGTTTTCAGACACATACAAGCTAAGTTGTCGGCTAGTTTTGTATGGGGGGCGGCTGGAAAATCAGATATTTATATTCAAGACTGTAGGAAGCCATATATTGACGGAAGCCCACAAACACAGTGTGGGTCACGGTTCCGTTACAGACTCCATGCGGTGACCCCCCCAATCCTAGCAACCCAAGTGTGACTCCATGCGGTGACCCCCAATCCTTGCATCCCAAGTAGGACTCCATGCGGTGACCCCCCCCCCAATCCTACCAACCCAAGTGTGACTCCATGCGGTGACCCCCCCAATCCTAGCAACCCAAATGTGACTCCATACGGTGACCCCCCCCCCATCCCTAGAAACCCAAGTGTGACTCCATGCAATGACCCGACCCCCCCAATCCTACCAACCCAAGTGTGACTCCATGCGGTGACCCCCCCAATCCTACCAACCCAAGTGTGCAACTCCATGCAGTGACCCCTCCCCGAATCCTAACAACCCAAGTGTGACTCCATGCAATGACCCGACCCCCCCAATCCTACCAACCCAAGTGTGACTCCATGCGGTGACCCCCCCAATCCTACCAACCCAAGTGTGCAACTCCATGCAGTGACCCCTCCCCGAATTCTAACAACCCAAGTGTGACTCCATGCAATGACCCGACCCCCCCAATCCTACCAACCCAAGTGTGACTCCATGCGGTGACCCCCCCCAATCCTACCAACCCAAGTGTGCAACTCCATGCGGTGACCCCTCCCCGAATCCTAACAACCCAGGCGTGACTCCATGCGGTAACTCCCCCCCCCCCAAATCCTAGCAACCAGAGTATGACTCCATGCGGTGACTCCCCCCAATACTAGTAGCCCAAGTGTGACTCCATGTGGTGACCCCCCCCCCCCCCACAATCCTAGCAACCCACGTGTGACTCCATGCGGTGACCCCCCAGAAATGAATATCCAGTGCAGGAACACACATAGTGATCTGGGTGGGGGGGGGGGGGGGATAGCAGCAGTTGGGATGGATTCTACCCGGACGGTCACTTACCTTCTCTATGGTGGAGCCGCTGTAGGTGTTCAGCTGTTTCCTCATCTCCTGTGAGAGATCGCAGGTCCACCCGTCATCCGCCACCGTCTGCAGAGAGTCCGCCAGGAGCTGCAACACCACAGATGTACCATCACCGCACCACCATGGAGACCCCACCACCACACCATGAGAGACGTACCGTCACCGCACCACCCTGAGGACCGCACCCCCACACCACGGGAGATGTACCGTCACCGCACCACCATAGGGACCACTCCACCACACCATGAGAGATGTACCGTCACCGCACCACCATGGGCACCACTCCACCACACCATGAGAGATGTACCGTCACCGCACCACCATGGGCACCACTCCACCACACCATGAGAGATGTACCGTCACCGCACCACCATGGGCACCGCACCCCCACACCATGAGAGATGTACCGTCACCGCACCACCATGGGCACCGCACCCCCACACAACGAGAGATGTACTGTCACCGCACGGCACCACCATGGGCACCGCACCGACACACCACGGGAGATGTACTGTCACTGCACCGCACCACCATGGGGACCCCACCCCCACACCATGAGAGATGTACCGTCACCGCACCCCCCACACCATGGGAGATGTACCGTCACCGCACCACCATGGGGACTGCTCCACCACACCACGGGAGATGTACCATCACCGCACCACCATGGGCACCGCACTCCCACACCACGGGAGATGTACCGTCACCGCACCACCATGTGGACCGCTCCACCACACCACGGGAGATGTACCATTACCACACCGCACCACCATGGGCACCGCACCCCCCACACCACGGGAGATGTACCGTCACCGCACCACCATGGGGACCGCTCCACCACACCACGGGAGATGTACCATCACCGCACCGCACCACCATGGGCACCGCACCCCCACACCATGGGAGATGTATCATCACCGCACCACCATGTGGACCGCTCCACCACACTACGGGAGATGTACCATCACCGCACCACCATGGGCACCGCACCGTCACTGCACCACCATGGGGACCGCTCCACCACACCACGGGAGATGTACCATCACCGCACCGCACCACCATGGGGACCACACCACCACACCACAGGAGATGTACCGTCACCGCACCACCATGGGGACCGCACCGCCACACCACAGGAGATGTACCGTCACCTCGTTGCCACAGCAAGGGGACTGCATGCGGCACACACCACAATCAATAATATGGGGTCATCCTCTGCAGTGAGTGCATACCTGGGAGAGGACAGCTGTGGGCCTCCCCCACCTACAGCACATCCGGAAAATATTCACAGCGCTTCACTTCTTCCACATTTTATGTTACAGCCTTATTCCAACATGGATTCAATTCATTATTTTCCTCAAAATTCTACAAACCCCTCCCCCATAATGACAACGTGAGAGAAGTTTGTTTGAAATCTTTGCATATTTTTAAAAAATATTCACCCCCTTTGCCAAGACACTCAGCATTGAGTTCAGGTGCCTCCTGTTTCCACTGATCCTCCTTGAGATGTTTCTACAACTTGATTGGAGTCCACCTGTGGTAAATTCAGTTGATTGGACATGATTTGGAAAGGCACACACCTGTCTATATAAGGTCCCACAGGTAACAGTGCATGTCAGAGCACAAACCAAGCCATGAAGTCCAAGGAATTGTCTGTAGACCTCGGAGACAGGATTGTATGGAGGCACAGATCGGGGGAAGGGTACAGAAACATTTCTGCAGCATTGAAGGTCCCAATGAGCACAGTGGCCTCCATCATCTGTAAATGGAAGAAGTTTGGAACCCCCAGGACTCCTCCTAGAGCGGCCGCCCGGCCAAACTGAGCGATCGGGGGAGGGGGGCCTTAGTCAGGGAGGTGACCAAGAACCCGATGGTCACTCTGACAGAGCTCCAGCATTTCTCTGTGGAGAGAGGAGAACCTTCCAGAAGAACAACCATCTCTGCAGCACTCCACCAATCAGGCCTGTATGGGAGTGGCCAGACGGAAGCCACTCCTCAGTAAAAGTCACATGACAGCCCGCTTGGAGTTTACCAAAAGACACCTGAAGGACTCTCAGACCATGAGAAACAAAATTCTCTGCTCTGATAAAACAAAGATTGAACTCTTTGGCCTGAATGGGAAGCGCCATGTCTGGAGGAAACCAGGCACCGCCCATCACCTGGCCAATACCATCCCTACTGTGAAGCATGGTGGTGGCAGCATCATACTATGGGGATGTTTTTCAGCAGCAGCAACTGGGAGACTAGTCAGGATGGAGGGAAAGATGAATGCAGCAATGTACAGAGACATCCTTGATGAAAACCT